>NW_012113364.1:4198796-4217453 GCF_000951035.1 Colobus angolensis palliatus | reverse complement strand
AGCTCACTGCAACCTCTGCCTCCTGGGTTCAAGCGATTCTCCCACCTCAGCCTCCCGAGTAGCTGGGATCAGAGGCACGTGCCATCACACCCAGCTAATTTTTGTATTTTTAGTAGAGTTGGGTTTCACCATGTTGGCCAGGATGATCTTGATCTCCTGACCTGTTATCTGCCTGCCTCAGCCTCTCAAAGTGCTGGGATTATAGGTGTGAGCCACCGTGTCCCACCATTTCCCTCCCTTTCTACCCATAAGTAACATTCTTGTCTGTTCCATCCTTTTTATCATAGAAAATGTCTTTCTGGTTACCCACTTAATTGCTATCTAAACTTAACATTTTTTAAGAATTCTACTTGTATTTTGCAAGCTGATAAATTAATCATTATGTGTATTTAACATATTTTATAAATTTTCACCCATCCTATTTATTTCCTTTCCTCTATAATGGAATTAAATATTCTCCAACAGGGCAAAACAAGTGGCCATATTGAGGATTTCCTCCATAGAAACCCTCTTTAAGGATTATGTATAGTGAGTTTCACAGACTTTTCACTGCCATCATGGACAACAGCATTACCAGCACTTGCCCAGCCATAGCAATGGCCATCAAATACATGGACTGGATGGGTATCTCCTGCTTACTCTGGAAAGTTAACTGTAGGAAAGCCCATCTGCTTCAAGCTACAGCTGAGTCTCACTCAGTCAGAAGTGTAGCATGTGCCTCATGGTATTGGCACAGGTAGCAGCCCAGTCCATGTGTCAGATGAAGCTACACTCACGGTAGGGGGCTGGATCCCTAAACTGAAACTGCTTTTGCAGAATTATAAGTAATGAGAAAAATCTAACATGATTGATTCCATCTTGCTTCTAACTTCACAGGCTGAACTGTTTTGTTTTGCTTTGCTTATTCTAGTGCAGAGGCCAAGATAACTATAAGAGGAATTTAGTTTATAGTTAAACTTTGAGGCAAGAAAAACTGACCCCTATCCCTTGTTAGAACATTGCATAAGACAAGATTAAAATTATAATAAAAATAAAATTATAAACTTTGCTAAAGAATAGGCAAACATAAACAATAAGCTGCCATTGCTTAGCTTATGTTTTTAATAAATTATTTACTGCCTCAGAGTCACATAACTGGGGAGTCATAAGATTTATAACTTTCCCAAGTACTTCCATAGATAACATCACTATTGTGAAACCTATAGAACTGGTCTTTATGATTATTTTTCAGATTTAGCATTTCAGCAGACCAAGAGAAGCCACCTAGCCCTGAGATGTTCTCCTGGCAACTGACTCAACTGTATAAAGACGATGTTAGACACCCCTGTGATTTCATCCTCCACCAATCAATTGTTTCAGCATCCCAGCCCCTTGCCTGCCAAAGTGCCCTTATAAAACCCTAGCCTCCAAATTACTGGGGAGATGGCTTTCAGAAAATTTCTCCCATTCTTCTTGCTTGGCTGGCACTGCAATTATTAAACTCTTTAATTGCTGCAATACCAGGTGTTCTCATTGTTTTTGTGGTGGGAGGCACTGGGCAAGAAGAATCCATCAGGCTGTGAAAAAACCACCTGGGGAAGACAGGTAACTAGATAGCCAGCTGAGTGGGCACACACTGAGCCAGGTAGCAGAGCCCTTGTCATTAATCCAACAGAAGCTGTTGGGATAACTGCACTGGCCAACTTTGAACATTCAACTATCCTTGCATTCCTGGAATGAACATAGTTTAGTGGTAATATAGTATCCTTTTTTTTTTTTTTTTTTTTCTGAGACGGAGTCTCGCTCTGTCCCCCAGGCTTGAGTGCAGTGGCGTAATCTCAGCTCACTGCAAGCTCCACCCCCTGGGTTTATGCCATTCTCCTGCCTCAGCCTCTTGAGTAGCTGGGACTACAGGCACCTGCCACCACACCTGGCTAATTTTTTTTATTTTTATTTTTAGTAGAGATGGGGTTTCACCATGTTAGCCAGGATGGTCTCAATCTCCTGACCTCATGATCCACCCACCTCAGCCTCCCAAAGTGCTGGGATTACAGGCATACGCCATTGCGCCTGGCCAGTATCCTTTTTTATATATTGATGGATTTGGTTTGTTAATGCTCTGGATAGAATTTTTACATCCATGACCATGAGTAAGATGGGCTTGTAATTTTTCTTTATCATAATGTCCTGTCACATTTTAACAGCTTTATAGACAGATATTTTATATATTATAAAATTTACCCATCTTAAGTATACATTCCAGTGGTTTTTAGTGAGTTTATACAGTTTCACAACCATCACAACACAACTTCAGAACATGTCCATCACCCCCAAAAGTTTCCTATAAATGTTTTCATAATTTTACAATGCATACTTTTTTTTGCATCTGTCTTCTTTCCTTAGCAAAACATTTTTGAGGTCTAATGATGTAACATATATAAATCATTTGTTTTTATTGCTGAATATCAATCCATTGTATGTAATCATCACATTTTGTTAATCTGTTCACCAGTTGATGAATATTTGGGGCTGCCTCTAGTTTTGAGTTATGAATAATCCTGCCACAAACATTCACATTCATGTCTTTGTGTGGAAATATATTTTCATTTCTTTTTGTAGACCTTAAATGTGACATTCTTGAGTAATATCATAAGTATGGGTTTAACAATTTAAGAAACTGCAAATTGCTTCCCAAAATTGCTGTTCCAGTTTACATTCCCCCTAGTGATGAATGAGATTTCTAGTTTCTCCATACACTCACTAGCACTTAGTAATGTCAATATTTTTTATTATACACTACCATTTAGTAATGTCAATATTTTTTATTACAGTCTTTCTAGTGGTGTATAATGGTTTTGATTTGCATTTCCCTAATGACTAAGGGTGCTGAGCATCTTTTCATGTAATTATTAACCATTTGTATATCTGTTTGGTAAAATGTCTGTTCAAATTTCTTGGCTGTTTTTAATTGAGTTATTCATCTTTTAATTAAATGTCGAGAGTTCTTTACATATCCTAGATGCAGGTACTTTCTCAAGAACATGACTTGAAAATGTTTCCTTCCTGTCAGTAGTTTCTCTTTTTATTTTCTTAAAGATATGTTTTGAAGCACAAAAGCATTTTTTATTATTTTTAAAAAGTTCATCAATTCTTTTCATAAAAATCATGTTTTCAGTATTATACTTAATAAATCTTTACTTAAACCAAGGTTACAAGAATTTCTCTTAGTTTTCTATTAAGAAGTTTTGTAAGTTTAGCGCTTACAGTTCGCTGTATAATCCATTTTGAGTCAATTTTTGCATATGACTTGATGTGAAAATATAAGTTCTTTTTTGGGGCATATGAATATCCAATTTTTCCAGTACCATTTGTTGAAAATATTACCTTTTCCCCCATGGAATTGCCTTGAAGCCCTGTCAAAACCAATCGACCACAAATGTAAGGGTTCATTTCTGAACATTCTATTCCATTCCATCAACATATATGTCTATCCTTCTGCTATTATCACACTGTCTTTATTATTTTGTAACAAAATTTGAAATCAGCTACTGAAAGTTCTCAAGCCTTGTTCCTCTTGTTCAAAGTTGTTTTGCCTATTCTTTTTTTGCATTTCCATATAAGTTTAGTACTAGCTTGTTAATTTCTCCAAAAATTAGAAAAGCCTGCCATAATTTTGATAGGCACTGCATTCACTCTATAGATCAATTTGAGAGGATTGCTATCTTAACAATATTGAACTTCCAATACATGAACATAGAATTTTTCTTCATTTATTTAGATTTTTAATTTCTTTCACTGATGTATCTAGGATGGTGTTTCCTTATATTTATAATACTTAGAGTGTGTTGGCCTTCTTGGATGTATAGATTAATGTTTTTCATGAAACCTTTTCAAAAGGTTTGAGCCATTATTTCTTCGAGTATTTTTCTTGCCCTTTTTACTTCTTTTTTTTTTTTTTTTTGAGACGGAGTCTCACTCTGTCACCCAGGCTGCAGTGCAGTGATGCAATCTTGGCTCACTGCAAGCTCCGTCTCCCGGGTTCATGCCATTCTCCTGCCTCAGCCTCCCGAGCAGCTGGGACTACAGGCGCCCACCACCATGCCTGGCTAATTTCTTGCATTTTTAGTAGAGATGGGGTTTCACCATTCACAGGATGGTCTCAATCTCCTGACCTTGTGATCTGCCCACCTTGGCCTCCCAAAGTGCTGGGATTACAGGCGTGAACCATCGCACCTGGCCCTGCCCTTTTTTCTTATCTGCTTCTAGAACTCCCTGTTGGTGTGCTTAATAGTTTTCCACAGGTCACTGAGCATTGTTTACTTTTCTTTATTCTCTTTTCTCGCTTTCCTTTAGATTAGGTAATTTCTACTGGTCTATCTTCCAGCTCACCAATTCTTTTTTTGGTCTATTCACATCACATTTGCTTTTGATCCCTCTAATAAATTTTTAAACTTTGGTACTATTCAATTCCACAATTTACATATTCTTATTACTTATTTTCTATTTTTAAATTCTTATTCTATCTTTTTATTGATTTTTTTGATGTGAAATTTTCATGATACTTTTCCTTAATCTTTAAACAGGTTTCTACTGCTTTCAAGTATTTCCTATTAATACCAACATCTGAAGGTAGTTTCTGTTGACTGCTTTGTTTACTGGGTATTGGTCACACTTCTCTGTTTCTTTGCATCATTTTGTTGTTGTTGTTGTTGAAAATTAAATATTTTAGGTAATACGTTGCAACTCTGGCTTCTGATTCCCTCCCTCTAGGATCATTCTTGTTGCTGACTTTGTTTGTTCAGTGACTTGCCTGGGTTACTTTTGTAGACTCTATCTCCCACATGGTGTGTAGCTGCTGGAGTGTCTGCCCAGTTTTTTATGTTTTTGCTTGCTTGTTTGCATTTATTTTATTTATTTATTTATTTTATTTATTTTGAGATGGAGTCTCACTCTGTCACCAGGCTGGAGTGCACAATCTCAGCGCAATGCAACCTCTGCTTCCTGTGTTCAAGTGATTCTCCCGCCTCAGCCTTCTGAGTAGCTGGGACTACAGGCACATGCCACCACGCCCAGCTAATTTTTGTACTTTTAGTAAAGATGAGGTTTCCCCATGTTGGCCAGGATGGCCTTGATCTCTTGACCATGTGATCTGCCCACCTCAGCCTCCCAAAGTGCTGGGATTTATAGGCATGAGTCACCACACCCAGCCGTTTGCAGTTATTTTTAAGCCTGCCCTTCTAGGGTCTGACTCTGAGTCAGCTTTGCCTAGTGGTTAGTCAATGACTGGTCAAAGGTTGTGCTTAAATACCTTTAGCCAGTAAGTCTTTTCACTCTTTACCAACTTGGAAAACACAAAGTTTAGGCTGTTTGAAAGTCAACTTCAACCAGAGCCAACTGTGGGTAGGCAACCTGTGTGGTCACACAGTGTCCCTTGTTTAGGAGGATCTCATACTTGGTTTAATGCTCTGTTATTGCCATCTTGAAATTCTCGAAATATTTTTAACAAGGGGTCCTGCATTTTCATTTTTGCAGTAGGTGCTGAAAATTATGTAGCTAGTCCTGGTCCTACTTTGTACTTTCTACTGGGCCTTCTGTCTTCTCTTCTGCTTACAGATGATGTAAATGGGGCCCTGTGCAATTTCTTCCAAATGCATGAGCAACTCTGAACATGCATGCAAACTTGCAGATAAGTAGGAAGAAATGGGAGCATATAAAGACTATCTCACTATGGCTATCTCATTACCTGGATCTCATACATTTCTGACTAATGCACCTATCTGTTGCCTACTCCAACAATAGGTTAGCTGTGATGTTGGCCATCTCAGATTGTTTGCTACCAACATCATTATTGTTTTCAACAATGTCCCTGGGCATAGGTTTTCCTGCAGCCAACAGCAAATCACAACAGCCCCAATTTTAATCCCATGACTTGCCCCAACAGAGCTAGCAAGGGGAGCAAGATGAATGGGAGTATCCCTAGACTAAAATACCACGGACTCCCACTGTCTTTAGCTGAGATCTAGTTGTTTCAAGAGATTCTTGAACAGGATGCTACTCTATTCTTTAGGATTCCAGAAATGGACAAAGATATATAAAAATATGGAATTCTAAAAATTGTTATTTTTGACAATTTTGGCTCACTGCAACCTCTGTCTCCCAGGTTGAAGGGATTCTCCTGCCTCAGCCGCCTGAGTAGCTGGGATTACAGGAGTGTGTCACCACGCCCAGCTAATTTTTTTGTATTTTTAGCAGAGACTGGGTTTCACTGTGTTGGCCAGGCTGGTCCCCCACTCCTGACCTCAAATGATTTGCTCTTCTCAGCCTCCCAAAATGCTGGGATTATAGGTGTGAACCACCATGCTCAGCCTATAGTTGTTCTTAAAGAGAGGAATTGTTGATTTTTTTCACTCCACCAATTTGGAAGTCCTGTCTTAACGTCCCCCTACCCTGCAACAAACCCACCATGCATTCTTCCTTTCAAAGACTGCATTTTTAACTTCCAGGAATGAGACTGGATCTTTATATACATTATATTTATTTGTTGAAATTCTTTATCTTTCATCCTTTTTTTGGTCTGGATTTTCTTTTGTTTTGTAAAAACATATCTACAATGGTTGCTCTGCAAATTCTAAAACCTGGGTCATCCAAAGATCTTCTTTCATAGGATGTTATTTCTCTGTATTACTGGCACACATTTTCCTGCTTCCTAGCACATCTCTTATTTTGTCATTGTATGTCAAATACTGTGTATAAAAGCACCATAGAGACTGAGGCCAATGCTATTTTCCCCAGACAAGATATCTTCTTTTCTCTGTCAAGCAATTGAGATGCATTGGGATTGGGTTTCAGGTTAAGTTAGTTTTAGTTCTCCTTTGATTTCAAGTATATCAAGGGTGAGATGTCTCTTGTGTTTATTTCAGAGCCCCTCCTTCCAAGCACTGAAAGTTTGCAGGGACTCCTTCTCTGCCTTTCTAGCTGTGAAAATTGATCATGTGAACTGGATCATCCTTGTCATACTGAACAAAACCAGAATCCAGAGGCCAGAAGGAAAAGTTACTTGGGGCACATGACTCGGTCCCAAAAATGTAATTCTTTGCGGGCCTGACTGCTGAAACTGCCTATTGTAATCTGAAACCAGTTTTATCTAACAACAACTGAAACCATCTGCTGCAAATCTAAGACTAGTTTTACCCAATGCAGTCACTCAGCAGTCAGAGCTTGCCAGCTCCCCAAAAAACTCTACTAGTGCCAATGAACTGTCTTTCCAAAAAGTACATAACATTTCTCCTTTTCATAAGACCTCCAACCTTCTCTTTGTTCTTTGGACATCTTGAAGACCATCTGATCTGTGTGTATTCCCCAAATGGCAATTCTTGCTTCCCAAATAAAATGTTACATTTAGCCATTTATCTCTACGTTTTTATTCTGACTTAAACCTAACCAAACTCCAGTCTTAATCACAGCCCCACCATTCAGTAAAAGTCAGGTGAAAGACAACTCGCAGGTAGAAAAAAACCAGCTTCCAATTCATCATGCCAACCCACAAGGTCATTAAAAATCACAATGGTTCTCTTTCTCTTCCAGTGTTTTCTGCCCATTGTCAACCTGAACCCTCTGCCTGTGCCCAAACTTGGCAAATTCCACTAGGAAAGAAGTTTGAGAATCTCTGGTCGCCTAGGAAGCTCTCTCTCCCATCTGGAATTTACAGCTTCAAACATATTTGCACCCACAGATTTCTAAAGTCTTTAAAAGTACGTGAAATATCACACAATCCAGTTATTTTCTAGTCACTATGATCAGAACAATAATTGCAATGTCTTTTATATCTTCACTACAGAGGGACTCAATGTTACCAACTTCAAAGGTTTGTAGTTTTTTGATGTATTTTATTTTTGCTTAAATTTAATTTGAGTATCTCTTTTGGTTTTATAGTTTAAGAGCTGTAAGCATAAGGAATTTATGTCCTGTTCAATGTATATGATTCAGTAACAAATAAAAAATAATTTCTGTCAATGCTAGAGGTATGAAGGGATTTGTTTTTCCTTTTAAAGAAGATTCTTTATTTAAAATTGAAAAATGCTTTACTACACTAAGCTATCTCTCTATTTACTACTCAAACCCGTCACAAAAATTATTTCAATGTGGTTTTATAATAACATTGGTGCTGGCACACAGGCAAGCTGCTACATCTGACCCAGAGCTGGATTTAGAGAGCTGAAAAATGAAGCTGCCAAGCTGAAACAAAGACATTTCAGTACATTTCTGGAAGATAATTCTTGGTGAGGTTCAGGAATGTGTAACTCAAAGGTGTTTATATCAGTGGGTGACAAGATAGAAATTCTAGGGAACTGACAGTCTATACATCAGAGGCTGTGTGGGCCCAATAGCTCCTAGAAATCAGAGCGTCATTACCCAGGAGCACTATTCTTTGAAAATTTCCCACCTCTTACCTTCAGGGAGGTTCACAAAGTGAGAGAATGTATTTCAATCGGGGCTCCCAAAAACCTCCTAATTATTGTACACGTACCATTAATCTACAGATTCTCACCCCTCTTTGCATCTTGAAGTTGTTGCCTTTTTAATGTCAAAGTTGCTTTTGGACACTTATTTTTAACAATTTTAACTTGATGTGTTTCATTTTCGGCAACTGGGAGAAGCCCGCTGAAGGCTTTGCCTAGCTCAGCCCTCTCAAGATGGAATTAGAAAATCAGCTGGGCATGATGGCACGCACCTGTAGTCCCAGCTACTCTGGAGGCTGAGGTGGGAGGATCACTGGAATCCAGGAGTTTGAGGCTACAATGAGCCATGATCACACCACTGCACTCCAGCCTGGGCAACAGAGTGAGATCCTGTCTCAAAATAAAAAAATAAATAAATAAAGATAAAATGAATTAACTTATTTTTTTAAAGATGGGCTTGGATCTTACATACACGAGGAGGCAGACTGAAAAACTCCATTCTCTCTGCCTTCCTCTGTCCAAAATTTTCCTTGCTCCAGTTTACCTGGTCTTCATAGAGAGATAGACCTATGTAGATCTCGTAGGCTACTCATGCAGTCAGTTCCAAGACACAATCTCAAGGGTATCCCTACATTTCTGTTTTTACCCTCACCTTCTCCGTCTCTCCCAACCTCAACAGCAAATCCATGACAGGTCCTGCCAATTTTATCTTTTTTTTTTTTTCCCTGAAGACAAGGCCTTGCTCTGTTGCCCAGACTGGAGTACGAGGCATGATCACAGCTCAACGTAGCCTCAAATTCCTAGGCTCAAGCAAACCTGCTTTAGTCTCCCAGATAGCCAGGACTATAGGTGTGCACCACCACGCCTGGTTAATTTTATTTATTTATTTATTTATTATCTTTGTTATTTTGTAGAGATAGGATCTCACTATGTTGCCCAGGCTGATCTTGAGCTCCTGGCTTCAAGTAATTCATGGCTCGGTTTCCTGAAGTGCTAGGATTACAGGTGTGAGCCACTGCGCCCAGCCCAAATCTTACATCTTAAGTCATAAAACTGACTTTTTGTCTCCATCCCTGCCATCACCATCATTCCTCACCTGGAAAATGGAAGTCACCATCTAACTGGCATATTTGCCTTCTACCTTGTGCCACACCAAGCTGTTTTTCACATAGCAACCATCCTGATCTATGAGACAAAATTGAACATATCTGTCTCTTGCCTAAACAGCCCTTGTTCGTTCTCTGTTCCCTTAGAATACAGTCCACCACATACTAGCCCTTCTCCCTCCTGGTCATTTATGATCCATCGTTGCTGCTTCTCCAGCTGTGTAGATCACCCTGCAAGTTCCACTTTAGCAAGAACTGCTGTCTCCCTCAACCTCTGCACGTTGGTTCTTGACCTTGCCCTCTGGCTCAGACATCCTCTCTCTCTAAAACGCCCTCACATCCCCTTCCTTAAACTTCTAAGCTTGTCTGCCCTTTAAAACTCAGCTTGAGAGACACCCTACTCAGAAAGCCTTTCCAACCAGCCTCCATGCTGCCCCCAGCCCTCTTCTCTACTCCACTTACATGCTCAGAGTATCTCTGTCGTTTTACCCAGTAGCTTGTATGATTGCTGCTGACAAAGCATTGGTCTCTTCCACTAAATTCTGAGCTCCTAGAAAACAGAGGCGATCATATCCGTTTTGTATTCAGCTTCCTTTTTTCTTGCCTAGTACAGTGCTGGCACTTCAGTAGGTCCTTAGTAAATTAAATGGCTCCAAAAGTGGCTAATCAGGCCAGGCACGGTAGCTCAGGCCTGTAATCCTAGCACTTTGGCTGAGATGGGAGGATTACTTGAGCCCAGGAATTCGAGACCAGCATGGGCAGCTAGAAGTCCAAGACCGGTGAGACATCGTTCTACTAAACAATAGACTAGATAAAGAAAATGTGGTACATAAAAAATTTTTTTAAAATTAGTTGAGCATGGTGGGGTGAACCTGCAGTTCCAGCTACTTGGGAGACTGAGGTGAGGGGATCACTTGAGGCCAGGAGTTGGAGGCTGCAATGAGCTATGACCTCACCACTGCACTCCAGTCTGGGCAACACAGTGAGACCCCCATCTCTAAAACAAAAAGAGTGACTAATCATCATAATCACATGGGAAGCCTTTTCTAGATTCTTTTTGGTAATCAATTTATATTTTATGTTGTTAATACGTAGTCTTGCTTGTTTTTATTTTTATTTTATTTTAAAGGGACATGTACATCTACCTTAAAAGTCTCATAGTACTAAAATAAAACAGCTTTTTGACCCACAACTTCCTCCACTTCCTCCAGAGGTGGTTTATTCTGGCATTACACATCCCTATTGTTCTAAATAATAACTACTGCTTTTATTTGGTTCATTCATTTTAGATACTATCCACTCACTTCCTCTTATGATATATTATGATACATACTTATGATATCTCCTACTATTTGGATGTCATATCTTCTACATATCTTCAAACATATCTTTTGTTTGTCTCATTTGTTTTCTTTCTTTTTTTGTTTTGTAAGCTCTTTTTTCAACTTTTATTTTAGGTTCAGGGGTACACGTACAGGTTTATTACATAGGTAAACTCCTGCCATGAGGCTTGTTGTGCAGATTATTTCATCACCCAGGTACTAAGCCTAATACCCAATAATTATTTTTTCTGCCCCTCTCCCTCCTCCCAGCCTCCACCCTCAGTTAGGCCCCAGTGTGTGTTGTTCCCCTCCATGTGTTCTCATTATTTAGCTCCCATTTATAAGTGAGAACATGTGATATTTGGTTTTCTGGTCCTGCATTAGTTTGCTAAGGGTAACGGCCTCCAGCTCCATCCATGTCCTTGCAAAGGACATGATCTCATTCTTTTTTATGGCTGCATAGTATTCCATGGCGTATATGTACCACATTTTCTTTATCTAGTCTACTGTTGGCAGACATTTAGAAAGCTGATTCCATTTCTTTGCCATTGTGAGTAATGCTGCAATGAACATATGCGAGCATGCATCCTTGTGATAGAATGATTTATATTCCTCTGGGTATATACCCAGGAATGGGATTGCTGGGTCAAATGGTAGTTATGTTTCCTCTTTGAGGAATCACCACACTGCTTTCCACAATGACTGAACTAATTTACACTCCCACCAACAGTGTATAAACGTTTCCTTTCTCCACAACCTTACCAGTACCTGTTAGTTTTTGACTTTTTGTAATAGCCATTCTGATTGGTGTAGATGGTATATCATTGTGGTTTTGATTTGCACTCTCTAATAATCAGTGATATTGAGCTTTTCTTCATACGCTTGTTGGCCATGTCTGCGTCTTCTTTTGAAAAGTGTCTATTCATGTCCTTTGCCTACTTTTTAACAGGGTTGTTTGGTTTTTTTTCTCGTAAATTTAGGTTCTTTGTAGATGCTGCATATTAGACCTTTCTCAGATGCATAGTTGGCAAATATTTTTTCCCACTGTAGTTTATCTGTTTACTCTGTTTTTTTAATAAAAATCTTTGGTCTTTGCCTTTCATCTCTGTGTTCTTTTGCTCTGCCTTCTGGGTGACTGTTTTCATCTCTTATCTTCCAAATCTATTTGATTTTTTTCATTTCTCCTGTCATGTTTTTCATTTCTAAGAGCTCTATTTTTGTTCTCTGAATATTTTTTCTTCTGTTTATGTTTCATGGATGCAATATTTTCCCTTACCTTTCTAAAAATAACAATGACAAGTTGATTTTTTTAAAGTTTTTTTTTTCCTCCCTGCTCAGTTTATATGGCTTCAAAATTGCTTTAGTTGGTTTGTTTGCTGCATGGGTGTCTGTATTCCATGTTAGCAGCTTTCTTCAGGTACCTGGCCATCCTCAGATGTCTACTTAGGACTCAGAGTTGAGAAACAAAATCTTACTGGGCGCTCTCAGCATGTGGATGGGACAAGGTGACTGATTACAAGCTCATCTGTGGATGATGACTCTAGTGTCAGTATCTACAGGCCTCCTCCCTTAAACTGGTCAGATTTGCCATAAAATGTATGTATCCTCTTAAAAGACTCTGGGCTCAGCGCAGTGGCTCACGCCTGTAATTCCATCCTTTTGGGAGGCCGAGGTGGGAGGATCACTTGAGGTCAGGAGTTTGAGATCAGCCTGGCCAACATGGTGAAACCCCATCTCTACTAAAAATACAAAAAATAAGCAGGACATGATGGCACGCCTGTAGTCCCAGCTACTCAAAAGCCTGAGGCAGGAGAACCACTTGAACCTGA
This sequence comes from Colobus angolensis palliatus, assembly GCF_000951035.1. Lineage (NCBI taxonomy): Eukaryota > Metazoa > Chordata > Mammalia > Primates > Cercopithecidae > Colobus > Colobus angolensis. The sequence continues at coordinate 4,204,758 of NW_012113364.1, read as the reverse complement.
GAGGCGGAGGTTGCAGTGAGCCCAGATCGCACCACTGCACTCCAGCCTGGAAGACAGAACGAGACTCCATCTCAAAGAAAAAAAAAAGACTGTTTGGAGGGTACAATTTGGCTTTAAGCATTCGGAGGCAGAGCTCTGGGAGTCTCAAAATCCAGCATTCAATATGTAACTAATGAGTCTCATTTCACTGGCCCTGTTTGTCCCCAAACACTCTCTCCAGAGAATCAATCTCCAATCTTCGGCCAGGATAGAGGGGAAATAGACAGCTAGGGGCCTGGAATCAGGGCAAGGAATGCAAGGATCTAACATCTCAGTTTTTACTCAGTCATCTTATTCTAGCCACTAGATCCAACCTTCACCTCAGATCCAGAAATATATTTCCTGAGCCTCTTCAGAATTCTGTGGTATATATCAGAATAAGTCTCAGCTCCACCCACTGGTGACTTAGGATTTAATTTCACTTGGGCTCCTAAGTCAGTCACTACACATATATCCGCTTCTGTCTTCCAAAATTTTGTTGCTATTTTCTATCATTTTCCCCATACTTTTGCCTCTCTCCCTCCCTCTCTCTCTCTCTATATATATGTATATATATACGTATATATACCTTAGATCTCTTTTCTTCAGTCTTAGTGTAATTTAGGGAAAAAATAAAAATAAATGTGCACATTCAATCCACATTTTAACCCAATATTCCTGAACAGCTCTATAAACTGCAATTTTCCCAGACACCGTCACATGAAGTCTATTTGTAGTTTTATTTTGATTTTTGTTTGTTTGTTTGTTTGAGACAGTGTTTCACTCTGTTGCCAGGCTGGAGTGCAGTGGCAGGATCACAGCTCACTGCAGCCTTGACCTCCCTGGCTCAGGTGATCCTTCTCCCTCAGTCCCCATGAGTAGCTGGGACTACAGACGTATGCCACCACACCCGGCTAATTTTTGTGGAGTTTTTTTTTTTTTTTGTAGTCGGGGGGGTCTCGCCATGTTGTCCAGGCTGGTCTCGAACTCCTGGAGTCAAGCAATCCTAGGCCCCTCAAAGTTCTGGGATTACAAGTGTGAGCCACTGCACCTGGCCTGTAGTTCTAAAGTGGATCTTGTTTTTCAGTAACTTTTAAATGCTTTCCTTGGAATAATGCTGTTCACTTGAGGACTCAGAACATTAAACTCCCCCTTTCTGATCAACTGGGACCCTCTCTTAAGAAAACACTCAACCTTTCATTGGAAGGATGTATAGATACACACACTTTAGACAGGGATTGTTTTCCCCTATCCTGGGTTTGGCGGTTTTAGCCAAGGCTACAATTTCAAAGCAAACCATATATTCTGACATTGATATTTGGGCATGTCCTCTTGCAAGGAGCTAGTTCCTGTGCTGTCCCAGGGATTCAAGAGTGAAAAATCATTTTCAGGAGGGATAAGCTTGTGCCAGTTGACTTATGAATTCATCGTTTTTCCCTCAAGCTTTCAGTATGATCTGGAAATTTGGATGGTAAGGCCTCCTGCCTGTAATTAGAAAAAATGCAGGGCATATGTATGTATTTTACAGATACATATATAATATTTATTTTTATATATAAATGCACAAAGTAGCATATACACACACACACACACACACACATATATATATACACACACACACAAACATATATATATGCCTCAGGAACAGCACCACTTAGTAAGATGCAGTTACTGTAGCATACAGATTCCACAGCTCTACAAGGATAATCCTGGGAGCCCAAAACAGTCTTTCACTCTTTTTTCTTTTTTTGAAACAGGGTCTCACTCTTTCACTCAGGCTAGAGTGCAGTGGTGCGATCACAGCTCATTACGGCCCAGAACTCCCGGCCCCAAGCGACCCTCCCACCTCAGCCTCCTGAGTAGCTGAGACTACAGGCATGTGCCACCACATCTGGCCTATTTTTATTATTTTTTGTAGAGACTGGGTCTCACTATGTTCAAGGCCAGCCCAGGATGGTCTTGAACTCCTCGTCTCAAGTGATCCTGCTGCCTCACCCCCCGCCTCCAAATGCTGAGACTGCAGGCATGAGCCACCACACCTGGCCTCATTTGCCAATGGAGAAAGGTAGAGCAGCAAGGAGTGTAAACTTAGGGCCCAGCTACTCTCAGCAGCCAATACAGACACTGATGACTTGTATGACTTTAGGTAAATTACTCAACCTACTTGAAACCAGGTTTCTCCATATTAACTGGGGATAATGATACTACCATTATGATATTTTAATACCATTAATGATATAACCATTAACTGGGGATAATGATACATACCCTGAAACGTATTTATCAGGATTAGACTAACGTATTAGTTCGTTTTCACATTGCTATAAAGAACGACCTGAGACTAGGTAATGTGTGAAGAAAAGAGATTTACTTGACTCACAGTTTCACAGGCTTAACAGGAAGCACGGCTGGGAGGCCTCAGGAAACTTACAATTATAGCGGAAGGGGAAGGGGAAGCAAGGATCTTCTTCACATGGTGGAGACAGAGGGAGAGAGAGAGTGAAAGGGGAAGTGCCACACACTTTTAGACCATCCGGTCTTGTGAACTCACTACCACAAGAACACCAAGGAGGAACTCCACCCTCTTGATCCAATCACCTCCCACCCAGCCTCTCCTCTAACACGTGGCAATTACAATTTGAATGAGATTTGGGTGGGGACACAGAGCCAAACCATATCAAATAATATATGGAATGTCCTGGCAAATATACTCTGGTGATTTAAGATATTTGTCCCTGATGTGTGAAATCCTTTATTACAAAAGAAAAACAGAGCTTGTGCCTGGGAAAGGATGGTCTCTCTGTAATGCTTGTGTGAGTGAAGCTCCAGTGCCTGGACAGCTACCAATGCAGGTATTGCCAGGGCGGGTCCTTTTGCCAGGGGTCATGTCCCAGACAGGAGAGCCAAGCCACACTGCCACCCTCAAGGGCCGTACAACAGAACGCCCTACACAAAGGCCTACACAAAGAATGCCCAAGGAAGGAAAAAGACCAGGTCCTGCCTCCTCCTGCCACTCCTTTCACTGGCCTGGCGCCCTGTTGCCTCTGCAGAGCAAGCTTCAAGAACACAGACTGCCACCCTGGCTTTCTCCCCAGTACTCTTTTCCACCCTCCCTGATTGTGTTCTCTCTCTAGTCCTTTTTGTCTTTTCCTTTTTCTTTTAGATGGAGTTTCACTCTTGTTGCCCAAGCTGGAGTGCAACGGCCCGATCTTGGCTCACTGCAATGTCCGCCTCCCAGGTTCAAGCGATTCTCCTGCCTCAGCCTTCCGAGTAGCTGGGATTACAGGTGTGTGCCACCACTCCTGGTGAATTTTTGCATTTTTAGTAGAGATGGGGTTTCCTCATGTTGGTCAGGCTGGTCTCGAACTTCCGACCTCAGGGGATCCACCCGCCTCAGCCTCCCAAAGTGCTGGGATTACAGGTGTGAGCCATCGCGCCCAGCCCCAAATCATTTTCTAACAAACAGCAACCTATACAGTCAAGCTGCAGACAGACGAGCAAGCCAGGCGCTTGCACGAGTAGATGCCAGCAGGAAAGAACTACCTGGGACTAGACGTGTTCAAAGTGGTGGCTCCATCCTTCCTTCTCCGCCAGCCAAGCGTACAATAAGGAGCAGACAAGATAGCTGCGGCCAAGGGGAGAGTTCGTTTGCATAATAAGATTATAGTGGGCCACCTGCCTTCCCCGTCTGCTATGTAAACGTCATATCTGATGAACCAATCTGTGACTCCTATGTATATCAGACACCGCCTCCTCAAGCCTGACTACAAAGTCCGGGCATGGGCCAGGCTGGTCTTTCCCTCTGGGAAGTCCCCTCTCTCTCACTAGGGGGACAGCTGTTTTCCCTTCTGTTTCCTTTTTTTCTTTTTCTCTTTCTTCCTTCCTTCCTTTTTTTTTTGTTTTTTTGAGACAGAGTCTCGCTCTGTCACCCAGGCTGGGGTTGCAATGGCATGATCTTGGCTCAGTGCAACCTCCGCCTCCCAGGTTCAAGCGATTCTCCCGCCTCAGTCTCCTGAGTAGCTGGGATTACATGCATGCCACAATGCCCGGCTAATTTTTGTATTTTCAGTAAAGATGGGGTTTCACCATGTTGGTCAGTCTGGTCTCTTAACTCCTGACCTCGTGATCCCCTCGCCTCAGTCTCCCAAAGTGCTGGGATTACAGGTGTGAGCCACCACACCCAGCCTTCCCTTGTCTTTCTTTCTGTTCCTTTTTGCCTATTAAACCTCCGCTCCTAAACTCCTAGTGTGTCCTAGATTTTCCTGGCATGAGATGATGAACCCCAGATATTTACCCCAGACAATGTAGCCACTTCACTGGGATTACAGGCATGAGCCACTGCACCTGGCCTATATTCCTCTTTTTAATATTAAAGCACACTTGGCCTGATGATGCTTGCTGGTCTGCTGGAAAGGACCCCTCAGCCCCCTGGCCAAAGGAGTGACCATTTCGTCATTTACCCACTCACCGACTCTCATTCACTCAACAAACGTGGATTAAGCATTGCTCTGTGTGGTGCTAGGTAGGTGCTGGGAAACATCGGTAAGCAAGAGATACATGATTCCCACCTTGGAGAACTGGCAACCCAGTGAGTCATTTGTAGCATTCCCTAGACTTGCTACTCCTCTCGGATTTACACGTTGTGAGTGTATGTTGTTACTCTTAAAAAAAAAAAAAATGGCTTTGGCCTGACAGTGGCTCACACCTGTAATCCTAGCGCTTCGGGAGGCTGAGGTGGGACAATCCACTGAGCCCAGGAGTTTGAGACAAGCCTGGGAAACATTGTGAGAACTTGTCTTTACACAAAAATGTTAAAAATTAGCCAAGCGTGGTGGTGAACACCTATAGTCACAGCTACTTGGAAGACTAAGACGGGAGGATTATTTGAGCCCAGGAGTTTGAGGTTGTAGTGGGCTATGATTGCACCACTGCACTCCAGCCTGGACAATACAGCAAGACCCTATCAAAAAAAAAAAAAAAGAAGAAGATTAAATTTAGATTTTTGTGAATGGACAGATGGATGCAATGGATGGATTTTTTTTTTAGTCTAAGTCTTCAAACTCTAGTTTGTATTTTATACTTATAGCAGATCTCCAACCAGACATATTTCAAAATATACAGTTAAAAAAGTAGATTCACATACCCAAGTTATTCCAAACATATTCAGTTTCCAGAACTGAAGAGCATCATTTAAAAAAAATTAAATATAAATTAATATAAAGTAAAGAAAAGTAAAAATTCTGTTCCTCAGTTGTACCAGTCATATTTCTTTGTTTTTCTTTTTTTTTTGAGATGGTGTTTCACTCTTGTTGCCCAGGCTGGAGTGCAACAGCACCGTCTCGGCTCACTGCAACCTCCGCCTCCTGGGTTTAAGCAATTCTCCTGCCTCAGTCTTCCAAATAGCTGGGATTACAGGTGCCCACCACCACACCCAGCTAATTTTTGTGTTTTTAGTAGAGACGAGGTTTCACCATGTTGGCCAGGCTGGTCTTGAACTCCTGACCTCAGGTGATCCGCCTGCCTCAGCCTCCCAAAGTGCTGGGATTACAGGTATGAGCCACCGTGCCTGGCCACACCAGCCGTATTTCAAGTGCTTGGCAGTCACGTGTGGCTGGTGGCCACCTGGTTGGACAGTGCAGTTCTGGAGTGAGCCTCTGACTGGAAAGAGACAGGAGACACTGAAGGCATAATTCATCAGTATAACAAGTAGGTCATCAGGCAAATTCAGAATGTAATGTGTTCTTTTAGACAGATGGGTCAGACATGGTGGCACACTTCTATAATCTCAGCACCTTGGGAGGCCAGGTGGGAGGATTGCTTAAGGATAGGAGTTCAAGACCAGCCCAGGCAACATAGTGAGACCCCACCTCTATTAAAAACAAATGAAGGCCGGGCGCGGTGGCTCAAGCCTGTAATCCCAGCACTTTGGGAGGTCGAGACGGGC
>NW_012113364.1:4193863-4197588 GCF_000951035.1 Colobus angolensis palliatus | reverse complement strand
AGGGAAGGGGGAAAGAAAGAAGACAGATGAGGTCTTTGGGCTCTTTGAAGAACCTGGGCTTTTCAAAGAAAACAAAAAAGTCAGTGCCATGAAAAATTAAGAGGCAAAGTAAGTAAAAGACTAGAGAGATTTCACAACCAAATGCAATGTGTGATACTTGATAAGATCCTGAATCAGGGAGACAAATAAAACTGACATCAAAGACATTTTTAAGATAGAGAAATTTGTACTGTATGTTAGATGAATTTATGGAAGTGTTAATTTTCTTGTGACATTAATATTATGTAGAGAAATGTCATTACTCTTAAGAAACACATGAGGAGGTATTTGATGATAAAATGCCGCAATGTCTGCAATTCATTTCAGATAGCTAAGGACAAAAGTACATGTATATGCATGTATGTGTGTGTGTGCACATGTGTTTACGTGTGTACAAAGAGAAAAGATAATGTGTTATAATGTTAACATTAGATTAAACTAGGTAAATTTCATGTACTAGTCTTTCAACTTCTTTTTAGTTCTAAAATTTTTTTTTTTTTTTTTTTTTTTTTGACGGAGTCTCGCTGCTCTGTCGCCTGGGCTGGAGTGCAGTGGCCGGATCTCAGCTCACTGCAAGCTCCGCCTCCCGGGTTTATGTCATTCTCCTGCCTCAGCCTCCGAGTAGCTGGGACTACAGGCGCCCGCCACGTTGCCCGGCTAGTTTTTTGTATTTTTTAGTAGAGACGGGGTTTCACGGTGTTAGCCAGGATGGTCTCGATCTCCTGACCTCCCTCGTGATCCACCCGTCTCGGCCTCCCAAAGTGCTGGGATTACAGGCTTGAGCCACCGCGCCCGGCCAGTTCTGAAAATTTTTTAAATGCACAATTTAAAAAGCTATTCTTGGCTTGGTGCATTGGTTCATACCTGTAATCCCAGCACTATGGGAGGTTGAGGCAGGAGAATCACTTGGCTCCAGGAGGCTGAGGCTGCAGTGAGCTGTGACTGCACCACTGCACTCCAGCCTGGACAACAGAATGAGACCCTATATCTAAAATAAAATAAAATTATTTTTAAAAGCCATTCTCATGAAGATTACATTTTACAGAGAGGAGGCAGAGTGTTAACCATTGAACAAATGGCGTGAACAAAATCATTTTATTGCTTATTACTAGTGCTCAAACATTTTTTGAAGTCATGTTGGCATAGAAAGTGTCCGACAGGTGGGGATGAGACTGCTTGATGTTGAGTGGTCAAGGCAGGTCTCACTGAGGAGGTGGCAGTTGGGTCAAGTCCTGAGGACAAGAAGGGAAACAGCCGTGGGAGATCTGAGCACAGAACCTAATGGGCAAAAGGAAGAGCAAATGCTCTTAGGAAGAAAACAACTAGCCTGTTGAGGAAACTGAGTGCAGACTACTGTGTTCAGAACACAGGAGAGAGGAGGGGAGAGGTGAAGGGTGAGTCCCAGCTGAAGGCTTGGCCAGCTGCCAGAGGACCTAGTAGGAGATGGTAAGGAATTGGACTTTAAGTGCAATGGGGGACAATTTGGATAGAGGAGGAACAAATTTCACCAGATTTCCACTACTGTCTTCCTTTTGGTCTAGGATTCAGTCCAGGGTCACATGTTGTATTTCATTATCACTAATTGTATTTCCTCCCATCTGCGACAGTGCCTCAGTCTGTCATTTCGTGACCTTGAGTACTGGTCAGGTATTTTGGAGCACGTCCCCAAAGGTGGGTTCCTCTGATGGTTTCTTAGATTCAATTGAATTATGCATGTTAGGCGAGAAAATCTCAGAAGTGATATTGTGCCCTTCTCGGCACATGTTATGAGGTGTTCCTAAGTTGATATGTCTTATGCTGATGACGTTAGCCTTGATCACTTGATTGAGGTGATGTCTGATATCTGCCAGACTACTCCACTGTAAAATTACGATTTTTCTCTTTGTAATTAATACGTATTTGAATGAATCATGATTCTTTGGGACTATGCAAATATCCTGTTTCTTCTCAAATTTTTATTTATGTATTTATTTTTTCATTTATTTATTTATTTATCTGTATCATGGAATCGGAAACTCTGTACCCATTAAACATCACCCTTTTTCCCTTTTCCCCTCTTCCAAGCCCCTGGTAAATGCCATTCTACTTTCTGTTTCTATGAATTTGACTACCACAGGTATCTCAAATATGTGAAATCATACAGTACGTGTCTTTTTGTGACTGGCTTGTTTCACTTAGTATCATGTCAGCAAAATTCTTAGTATCATGTCAGCAAAATTCACCCCGACCTGCTCCCATTCTTTCTTGAGCACTTAATTTCTGACAACATAAGAGGCTCCAGGTTTAGCTTGGATTTTTCCCTCCCCCAGCTTTGGAATCATCCGCTTCTCCAAGTAGTCTGGTTTATTTGACTGGAAATGGTATTTAGAAACAAAGATCTGGGTACCCGTGTTGTAGCATGTGACAGAATTTCTTTCTTTGTAAGGCTGAGTACTATTCCATTGTGTGTATATACCACATTTTCTTTGTATATATCACATTTATCCACTGATGACATTTGGGTTGCCTCCGCCTCTTGACTATAGTGAGTAGCACTGCAATTAACATGAGTGTACAAATATCGCTTTGAGGCCCTGGTTTCAATTCCTTTGGATATATATCCAGAAGTGAAATTGCTGAATCATATGGTACTTCTATTTTTCATTTTTTAAGAAAACACCAGCCGGACTTAGTGACTCACACCTGTAATCCCAACACTTTGGGAGGCCAAGGAGGGTGGATCACGAGGTCAGGAGATTGAGACCATCCTGGCCAACATGGTGAAACCCCATCTCTACTGAAAATACAAAAATTAGTCAGGCATGGTGGCATGCACCTGTAGTCGCAGCTACTCAGGAAGCTGAGGAAGGAGAATCTCTTGAATCCAGGAGGCAGACGTTGCAGTGAGCCAAGATCGCACCACTGCACTCCAGCCTGGGTGACTGGGTGACAGCGAGACTCCGTCTCAAAAAAAAAAAAAAACAACAACAAATAAAGAGGCCGAGCACGGTGGCTGATGCCTGTAATCCCAGTACTTTGGGAGGCAGAGGCTGGCAGATCATGAGGTCAGGAGATAGAGACCATCCTGGTTAACACAGTGAAATCCCGTCTCTACTAAAAATACAAAAAAATTAGCTGGGCGTGGTGGCGGGCGCCTGTAGTCCCAGCTACTTAGGAGGCTGAAGCAGGAGAATAGCGTGAACATGAGAGGCAGAGCTTGCAGTGAGCAGAGATCACGTCGCACTCCAGCCTAGGCGACAGAGCGAAACTTCGTCTCAAAAAGTAAAATAAAATAAAATAAAAATAAAGAAATTATCCAGGCATGGTGGTACACACCTGTAGCCCCAGCTATTTAGAAGTCCATGGTGAGAAGATCACTTGAGCCTGGCAGGTTGAGGTTGCAGTGAGCCATGATCACGCCACTGCACTCCAGCCTAGGTGACAGAGCAAGACCCTGTCTGAAAGAAAGATAAAGAAAGAAAAAGAAAGAAAGAGAAAGAAAGAAAGAAAGAAAGAAAGAAAGAAAGAAAGAAAGAAAGAAAGAAAGAAAGAAAGGAAGGAAGGAAGGAAGAAAGAAAGAAAGAAAGAAAGAAAGAGAAAGAAAGAAAGAAAGAGAAAGAAAGAAAGAAAGAAAGAAAGAAAGAAAGAAAGAAAGAAAGAAAGAAAGAAAGAAAGGAAGGAAGGAAGGAAGAAAGGAAGGAAGGAAG
>NW_012113364.1:4175595-4193813 GCF_000951035.1 Colobus angolensis palliatus | reverse complement strand
AAAAAAAAAAAAAAAAAAAGAAAAGAAAAAGGAAAAAGAAAAAAAATCACCGTGTTGCTTTCCACAGCATTTGCACCATTTTATAATTCCATCAAGAGTGCACAAGGGTGTCGATTTCTCCACTTGCTTGCCAACACTTGTTTTTTCTGTTTTTGTTTTCTGTTTTGTTTTGTTTTACTAGTAGCAATTGCAATGGGTCAGAAGTGATATCTCACTTTGTTTTTGATTTGCATTTCTCTGATGATTACTGATGTTGAGCATATTTTGATATGCTTGTTGATCATTTGTATGTCATCTTTGAAGAAATGCCTATGCAAGTCCTTTGTCCATTTTAAAATTGAGTTATTTGGTTGTTTGTTTTGTTTTGTTTTTGAGGTGGGGTCTCACTCTGTCACCCAGGCTAGAGTGCAGTGGCACGATCTTTGTTCACTGCAACCTCTGCCTCCCAAGCTTAAGTGTTCCTCTCCTCCTTGCCTCCCAAGTAACTGGGATTGCAGGTGCGTGCCACCATGCCCTACTAATGTTTTTGTATTTTTGGTAGAGATGGGGTTTCACTATGTTGCCCAGGTTGGTCTTGAACTCCTGAACTCAAGTGATCCTCCCACCTTGGCCTCCCAAAATGCTGGAATTACAGGCATGAACCACCACGCCTGGCCTGGTTATTTGATTTTTGTTGTTTTTAAGTTGTAGGAGATCTTTTCATAGTCTGGGCAATAACTTCTTACTAGATTTGTGATTTGAAAATATTTTTTCCCGTGCCATAGGTTATCTTTACACTCTGTGGATTCTGTTCTTTCATGCACAAAGGTTTCTACATTTAACGTAGCCCCATGTTTATTTTTTGCTGTAGTTGCCTGCACTTTTAGTGACATATCCAAGAATTCATTGCCAAGTCCAATGTCATGAAGTTTTTCCCCTTTGTTTCCTTCTAGTTTTATAGTTTTAGATCTTACATTTAGGTCTTTAATCCATTTTTAGTTAATTTTTTGTACGTTGTTAAGATAAGGGTCCAATTTCATTATTTTTCATGTATATTTTTCTCACATCATTTGTTGAGAAGACTAACCTTTCCCCATTGAAAGGTCTTGATGGCCTTGTCATAGATCATTTGACCACACATGAAGGGTTTATTTCTGGACTTTCTCTTCTATTCCATTGTCCTATATGTCTGTCTGTAGGCTAGTATCACACTGTTTTCGTTACTGTAGTTTTGTAATATGTCCTCCCAAGTAGGTGGGATTACTGGCACCCACCACCACGCCAGGCTCATTTTTTGTATTTCAGTAGAGACGGGGTTTCTCCATGTTGGCCAGGCTGGTCTCTACCTCTTGACCTCAGGAGATCTGCCTGCCTCAGCCTCCCAAAAGTGCTGAGATTACAGGCATGAGGCATTGTGCCCAGCCTGTAATTTATTTATCTGACAGTGAGAAACCCTGAAGGTGTCATCTACAATATATATTTATTAATCTATTAAATCCAAGTAAACCCATGGTTTCAGAATTGTTAACTCATACCCCTCTAAGAAACACATTTACTAGCTTTAGTACAGTATTTGTGTATAGTTCTTTTTGTTTTCAGTCTTGTAGTATCCAGTCAAAATCATACTTTCCTACTCTGGAGGCAGAAGGGGGAGGATCGCTTGAGACCAGGAGTTTGAGTCCAGCCTGGGCAACATAGCAAGACCCTCCCCCGCAACTCTAAAAGAATAAACAAATCCCATTTTCCAAAGTTACTAAAGTTAGGTCTTTCCTCCCACATTCCCTTACTCCCTTTAGTGTGGCTAATCATTTATAATACAATTAGATTCATTTGTTGCTATCTGTATTATATTTTTAAGAGACAACTCTCGCCATGTTGCACTGGGATTACAGGTGTGAACCAGTTTGTCTTCTGTTTTTGGTGAGCCCACTCCTGTGCCCCATCAGGTTTGATTTTAATTTTTCATTTATTTTGGAGGTATATAAAACATTACTATGTTTCTAGACCTTAGAACCATGTCAAAGGTATATATACGGGAGAAATGTTGTTGGGGTGATCAGGCCCAACACCAGGTCATGGGGGCGACTAAGTCCAGTGGAGTCAAAGGAATGAGAAAAAGACAGTGAGAGAGAAAGTGGGACCAGGGGGCCATGGCGAGTGTGGAGGCTGCAAAGGCCCCAAACTCTGAGAGCCCACGCTATTTATTGGTACTTAAACAAAGAAACAGTTGGTGAGGATGTAGGGGTTGAAAGGAAATGGTGTATCAAGTGAATGGGAAACATATGGCTGCTTGAAATAATGGGAATGCCAGAAGCAAGGAGCCAGTAAGTCTAGCAGACATGCAAGCCCTGCCTCAGCTTCTCTCCGAACACTCAGCTTTTCTCCCAACTAAATGTCTCTCTGTTCCTATTTCATACCTCTTCTTCTTTCTTATGCCCATCCTTCTCTAACTAAACAGTTTGTTTAGTTTGATTTATCCTTCCTGTATTTTGTTTTTTGCGTAAATGAGCAAGGTATGGATATTTTAAAAGCTCTTTTTACATATTGTCAAATTACGCTCTGGAAAAGCTGCTTCAATTAACACTCCTATGAAGATAACATAATAGTTCCTGTTTTACTGTAACCTGAGCATCATGGATAGTTTAACTTTTAAATCTTGAGTAATTTTATAGGCAAAAAAAAAAAAAAAATCAACTTATTTTCCCAGTCTACATTTCTCTGACTTGCGGAGAAGTTACATATGCTTCAAATATTTCTTCCCTGGTTGTTTTTCCTTTTCAGCCAGCTCTCTGTTCTTGACCCATTCATCATTTGTATACTTAGAGAGTTTCTTATCTATTTTCATAGGCTCTTAACAATGAGGATCATAACTCTTTATCCCTCATCACTGTTTGTATGTTCCTTTACAGCAGGGGTTCCCAGCTGCCGGGCCAGTACTGCTCTCAGCCTGTTAGATGTGAGGAATTCAGTGCACAGCGGGAAGTGAGTGGAGTAAGCAAAGCTTCATCTGCATTTACAGCCACCTCCAACAGCTGAAATTACTGCCTGAGCTCTGCCTCCTGTCAGATCAGCTGCAGCATCAGATACTCACAGGAGTAAGAACTCTATCATGAACTGTGCACATGAGGGATCTAGATTGCACTCACCGTATGAGAGTCTAATGCCTGATGATCTGTCACCGTCTCCCATCACCCCCAGATGGGACTGTCTAGTCGCATGAAAACAAGCTGAAGGCTCCCACTAGTTCTACATGATGGTGAGTTGTAGAATTATTTCATTATATATTATGATCTAATATTAATAGAAATAAAGTGCACAATAAATGAAATGTGCTTGAATCATCCCCCAATCATCCCTTGTCCCTGGCCCGTGGAAAAACTGTCTTCCATGAAACCAGTTCCTGGTGCCAAAAAGGATGGGGACTGAAGCTTTAGAGTAGCCACAAATCCTCCTAAAATGCTTTCCCCAAACAGATGCTAAGATGATCTTTTTCAACCAAAGCAACACAAATCTAATTTTAAAGGGTTTGGGGAATAAAGGATCACTGTAAAATCCAATGACTCCTTGATAACAGGGCAAAGTTTATGAGGCTTATGAGTTTTGTTTGAAATGAATGAGTGATATTGAGCTGGATTTCACATATATTGATTAACTTCAACTACATACACTCTAATTCATCGTAAGAAATGCGTTTTGAGAAGAAGTTTTGAGTCTGTGCTTGGTTTCATATAAATTGTTGAGGTACATGTATTTATTAGCTCCAATGGGCAATAAGAAGTTTTCTTTGATAGGAACAAGTGCTTTTGAGTTTGGTTTCATGTAAACTGCTTAGTATCAACTAGATTTTCTTGAGTGCCTTGTAAGAAATTAATTTTAAAAAGAATGATCAATTCTGAGCTTGTTTGACATAAATTGCTTAGTTTTGTCTAAACTTGCTCTAAATCACATTTCATTTAAATTGAAAGTGTCATTTCCTGCTTGCTTTCAAAAATTCTGCTTAGTTTCATTTAGCCCTGTCACCTTAAGAAGTGACTTTGGTTATAAATGTGTGATTCTTGACATTGTTTTTACTTAACCTGCTTAGGTTCATCTTAAGTTGCTCTAGCTTGAAGTAGGATGATGCTTTGAGATGAATGTACATTTCCAAGCCTGTTTATACAGGTACAGTTTATAGAGCCCTTAGGAAGCTTTGGAGAAGAAGTGTGTGACTCTGATGGCTTGGAAAGAGGCACACACTTATTCAGTGAGTTATGATAAGCATGTATAGACAACAACAGCCTCATCATGACTGCCCCCTGGCAGCGATTATAAGACACACCTCAGTTTCACAGACGTTAAAATGTGAAGATACCAGCCTGGGGAACAGAGCAACACCACCTCGTCTCTGCAAATAATAATTTAAAAAATTAACTGGATCTGGTGGCACATGTCTGTGGTCCCAGTTACTTGGGAGGCTGAGGTGGGGGAATTGCTTGAGTTCAGGCAGTCGAGGCTGCAGTAAGCTGTCATTGCCCCATTGCCCTTCAGCCTGGGCAACAGTGTGAGACCCTGTTTCTGAAATAATAATAAAAATAATGAGCTGAGTGTGGTGGCATATGTCTGTGGTCCCGGGTACTTGGGAGGTTGAGTTGGCGGAATCACCTGAGCTCAGGTAGTCGAGGCTGCAGTAAGCCGTGATTATACCATTGCACTCCAGCCTGGGCAATAGTGCAAGACCCTGTCTCTAAAATCATAATCTAAAAAATTAGCTGGATGTGGTGGTGCATGTCTGTGGTTCCAGCTTGGGAGGCTGCAGTGAGGCAATCACTTGAGCCCAGGCATTTGAGACTGCAGTAAGCTGTGATCGCACCATTGCACTCCAGCCAGGGCAATGGTGTGAGACCCTGTCCCAAAAAAAGACAAGAAGCAGTGAAGATTAAAATGTGTGACATGGAATTTAGGAAAGAGAACTGATGGCTTGGACAGAGGCACACACCTTAGTGTACTGTATTATTTTTTCTACTATGATTCACCATGAAGAATATCTCTGAAGATAAAGTTTTGTGAGAATCTCTGGCAGAGGATCTCTTTCCATAGGCAAATTCCTAAAATTTGGTAGATTAAAAACTGGTATTTTATTGCTGCTTCGATCTGCTTTTTGGCACTGATACTGAACTTCCTTTCTTAAGTTCACAGGTCATTTGTATTTTCCTCTTGTACCTTGCCTGTTAAGCTGTAGCCCAACTTTTCTCCTGGATACTTGTCTAATTTTCATTGCTAAATAAGAGCAGTTTGTAGGATAAGAACCTCAACCATGCCTGACACATGTTTCAACCTTTCCCAGCTTATATTTTGTCTGTTAGTACTGTGGTGTTTTAGATTTTTAATATGTTTGTAATAAAACATCTAAAAGAGATAACAAAACAAATTTAAATAATAAAATAAACACCATTACTTTGCTTTATAAAATCTTGACATTAGTCTGTATTTAGTTCAAACATTTTCTAAGTTAAATTTCGCAGATTAATTTGGGATCGCCATGTCCCTTTTCCAATCCCGAGCTCTTTCCTACTGTTCCAGTTAGCTAACCGCTATCATAAATTTGTTATATTATTTCCAGATATTTGCTACAAATTTAGGTTTCTACAGACTTTCAATGATACTGTTCTCCACGATTTAAACTTACGTGATACATATATAATGTGTATTTGGCATACATCCCTCTGCACATACAAGAGGACTTCAAAAAGTTTGTGGAAAATGAATTAAAAGATAAAAATATAATCCCAAACACTTTAGCAGGCCAAGGTAGGAAGATCACTGAGTCTAGGAGTTTAAGACCAGCCTAGGGCAACACAGGGAGATCCCATCTCTATAAAAAACAAATAAATTAGCCAGGCATGGTGGCTCATGCCTGTAATCCCAGCACTTTGGGAGGCCGAGGCAAGTGGATCACTTGAGGTCGGGAGTTTGAGACCAGCCTGACCAACATGGAGAAACCTTGTCTCTACTAAAAATACAGAATTAGCCGGGCGTGTTGGTGCATGCCTGTAATCCCAGCTACTCTGGAGGCTGAGGCAGGAGAATTGATTAAACCCAGGAGGAAAATGTTGCAATGAGCTGAGATCGTGCCATTGCAGTCCAGCCTGGACAACAAGAGCGAAACTCCATCTCAAAAAAAATAAATAAATAAACCAGGTGTGGTGGCATGCACCTATACTCCCAGCTACTGGGGAGGCTAAGGTGGAAGAATCAGTTGAGTCCAGGAGTTTGAGGCTGCAGCAAGCTATGATCATGCCACTGCACTCCATTCTGGGTGACAGAGAAGACTCTTGACTCAAAACAACAAAAAAAGAATAAACACACAAAAACGTAAAAACTACATTTCTCATCATAAGTTTCATCAACTTCAAGACACTTCTGTAAGTGTTGATAGCAACTTACTCCATCCCTAAAGAATTGAGTGAGGGTCCTGGGAATTTAACTATGTCAATGTGGTCTTTTTAACATTATTAGTTGAAGGAAAAAAATGGGTGCTCTTTAAAGTTTTTTTAAGATTAGGAGACTAAAATATACCAGAAAGAGCTGAATCAGAACTGTAAGGTGGATACCTAAGGATTTCCCACTGAAACTCTCAAAAAATTGCCCCTGTTTGATGAGAGGAATGGACACAAGTATTGTCATGGTAGAGAGGGACTCTCTGGTGAAGATTTCCCAGGCATCTTTCTGCTAAAGCTTTGGCAAAACTTCTCAAAACACTTTCCTAATAAGCAGATGTTATCATTCTTTATCCCTCCAGAAAGACAAAGCAAAATGCCTTGAGCATCCCAAAAACTGTTGCCATGACCTTTGTTCTTGACTGGTCTGCTTTTGTGTTGGCTGAATAACTTCTACCTCTTGGTAGCCATTGCTTTGATTGTGTTTTGTATTCAGAATTGTACTGGTAAAGTCATGTTTCATCTCCTGTTACAATTCTTCAAATAAGTGCTTCAGAATCTTGATCTCATGTGTTTAAAATTTCCAATGAAAGCTATGCTCTTGTCTGAAGCTGATCTGGTTGCAACTGTTTTGGCACCCATCAAGTGGAAAGTTTGCTCAACTTTAATGTTTTGATCACAATTGTGTATTCAGAACGAATTGAGATTTCTATGGTGTTGGCTATTGTTTGTGCTGTTGATTGTCAATCTTCTTCAATTAGGGCATGAGCAAGATTAACTTTTTCCTTACAAATTGATGTGAATGTTCTATCACTGCAGGCTTCATCTTCAACATTATCTTGTCCCTTCTTAAAATGAGTTATCCATTTGTAAACTGCTGATTTCTTTGGAGCACTGTCTGCATAAATTTTCCATAAAGGATCAATGCTTTTTGCCATTCTTCCTCTCAAGCTTCACCATGAATTTGATTTTTGTTCTTGCTTCAATTTTAACAGAATACATCATGCTCTGATAGAAGCTCAATTCAAACCAATATCTTATCCTTCTTAGTGCCTCAAACTAGAGCCTGTTCAGACATGTTGTAACAAGTTGGCACAAGTTTCTTTGGGTATAAAAATTTTTGAAATCCATGAATAGATGTTTTTATAATATGCATTTTCCATGAACTTTTAAAGATGCCTCATATAGCTTGTATACACTGCTCTTTTCATTTCAAACTTTTTTCAACATTTCTCAATGTTCATCTATGTAACTGTAGTTCATTTGTTTTAGCTGCACTACATTTTGCTATATTTACATGCCACAAATTATTTATCCATTTTCTAGTGAATGAATGCTCATATGGTTTCCTTTTTCCTCTATAGCAAACAATTTTGCAATGAGTATTTATAAACATGTCTCTTTTATCCCCATGTGAGACTATATTTCCTTAGTGGTAGAGTATAAAAATCTACTGCATGCTGGATCCAGTGGCTTATGCCTGTAATCCCAGGGCTTTGGGAGGCTGAGATGGGAGAATTTCTTGAAACCAGGAGTTTGAGACCAGCATGGACAACATAGGGAGACCCCATCTCTTCAAAAAAATAAAAAGATTAGCTGGGCATGGGAGTCACATGCCTGTAGTCCCAGCTACTCAGGAGGCTGAGACCAGAGGATCATTTGAGCCCAGGAAGTTGAGGCTACAGTGAGCTATGGTTTCACTGCTGCACTCCAGCTTGGGTGACAGAGCAAGACCATGTCTCTTAAAGAGAATCTTCTGTTCTACCAGATATAATCAAATTGGCCTCCAAAACTGTTATGTCAATTTGCACTCCCACTACCAGTGTAATAGAATTTCTGTTTCTCCATACTCTCACCTATACTCTTTATTGTCAAACTTTAATTTTTGCCAATCTGATGGCTGTGAATTGGCATTCACTGTTGTTTTAAGTTGTATTTCTGTGATTATTTGTGACATTGGGAATCCTTTTATATGTTTATATATCATTCAGATGTCAATCAAGAAAAATGACCAAGACAAATCTAAATCATTTTAGGAGGTTTATTTGCCAAAGTTAAGTACGTGCACTTGGGAGACAGGTTTATGCCTTTCTCCAAAGATGATTTTGAGGGCTCCAAATTCAACGGGGAAAGGGCAGGATATTGAGAAACACACAATTTTAATGTAAGAGGGAGGTGGGGGGAATAGTCATCCATGCCTTTGTCTGGCTCGGTGAATCTGCATTTTTACATAAGATAACATACACAAATAGGGCATGCAAAAATGCAGGGACTCTGCATTTTTGCATAAAGTAACATAGACAAATGGGGACAGGACAACAATCAGATATGCATTTGTGTTCCATGGGCAGAGCAGTGAATGTATATGTAAAGATAATCTATCATTTACATTGCCATGGTGAATTTTATTTTTATTTTTTTGGAAACAGAGTCTCCCTCTGTCACCCAGCCTGGAGTGCAGTGGCTTGATCTCAGCTCACTGCAAGCTCCGCCTCCTGGGTTTACGCCATTCTCCTGCCTCAGCCTCCCGGGTAGCTGGGACTACAGGGGCCCGCCACCGCGCCTGGCTAGTTTTTTGTATTTTTAGTTGAGACAGAGTTTCACCATGTTAACCAGGATGTTCTCGATCTCCTGACCTCGTGATTTGCCCATCTCAGCCTCCCAGAGTGCTGGGATTACAGGCATGAGCGACCTTACCCGGCCGTAAATTTTAACAGAAATACTTTGGGGCAAGGATCTTGGAGAGGACTAGGAATTCACTTGTGGGAAAAATATGAGGAAGGTATGTAGCTTTTCATCTTGTAGCCATCTTATTGAGGCACCAAAAAAAGAGGCAGGTTTGTGTGACTCAGTTCCTAGCTTGACTTTTCCCTTCGGCTTAATGAGTTTGTGGTTCCAAGATTTATTTTCCTTTCAGAGAGCTTTCCTCTTCTGTAAATTGCCTGTTCATACTATTCATCTATTTTTCTTTTGAGTTGTCTTTTTAAGCTCCTTAAATGTTCTGTAAATAATTTGCTTGTACATTCTAAATACCTTTTCTCAGTGTGTGACTTGTCTTTTAACTTTCTTCTATTTTTATTATGAAAATGCTTTATATATTAATGTAGTCCAGTTTGTTAATCTTTTTGCTTTATATTTTGTGCCTCCTTTTAAGAAATACTCCCTGTCGAGAGAGAATATATTATTCAAAATAGTCCTCTAAAAGTTCTGAAGTTTTGCCTTTTAAATGTACATTTTAGTTCATTTAAAATTCATTTTATTTACAATATGTAGTGAGAACATACTTTCCATATTTCTCTGCAATTGTTCTTTTCTATTAATTAATCATGCTATTTCCTATGTGGAGTTTCCATATACCCAAGGCTATGTTCCTGAGATTTCTATGCAGATTCACCCTGTTGAATTTCCAAACTGAAGATCATTTTTAATTCAGTTCTAGAAAATGCCTATGAATTACTTTTTTTTTTCAAAAATAGATTTTCCATAACTCCTACTATTCTTTTTGTTCTGGGGCTTCTAGAATTCCTACTGGTTGAGTGTTGAAAGATCTCAAGTCTTCCGTGTCTTCTAACTGCTATTTCCTATTTTACATATCTTTGCCTCTCCATGATGCATTTTGTGTGAATTTCTCAATTCTATCTTTTAATTAAGTAATCCTCCTTTTGTTTCCATTTTGTATAATTTCCAGTGACCATGATTTTTTCTTTTTCTGAAATTGTACTACTTTAATTGTATTTGGTTTTGTATTTACCTGTTCTTTTTAGCTCTGCTTTTAAAAATTTTGTAGTGTCTTGTTTTTCCAAATTGAAAACATATCTTCATTCTTCTATCTGAGCATCCTAATAATATAAATTTTAAAGTATTTGTCCAGTTGTTATATACATTTAATGCTGCAAGAGTGAATTTATATTCTGTTCTGAAAGTTGATATAATCAATTGTCTTCCATTCGATGGCTTTTTCTTGCATTTTGATATTTTGATTTATAGGCTAATTTTTATGAGTTTTGTTTTTGTTTAGTCCTTATCTGTTTATTCCCTTCTGTCTGGTAGTTTGCAGTTGTCTTCATCTGCTCCTCCATAACCTCAATGCAAAACCATGCCTTGTGTTGATATGGAGACCATCATATCAACAATCACAGAGCCAGTTCAAGGCTTCATGAGGCTCCTAGTCCAGAGGTCAAGTCTGTGCTCTCCTTTTACCTTAGGCTTGCACCTTACCAGGATGTATAGGCCTAGGTCGAATTTTTTATTTTTATTTTTTTCTTTTTGAGACAGAGTCTTCATCTGCTGCCCAGATGGGAAGTGCAGTTGCACGATCTTGGCTCATGGCAACCTCCGCCTCCTGGGTTCAAGCCATTCTCATGCCTCAACCTCCTGAGTAACTGGAACTACAGGCACGCACCACCATGCCTGGCTAATTTTTTTTGTATTTTTAGTAGAGATGGGGTTTCACCATGTTGGCCAGGCTGGCTAAGTGGGATTTTTTAAAAGAATTTCTTAAAGACCAAACCTGTGGCATTAGTCAGGCTCTAGATAGACTCCTTCTGTCATCCAAAGAATCAGAACCAATACTGAGGATACTATTAAGTTGGTGCAGAAGTAATTGCAGGTTCTGCCATTACTTTCAATGGCAAAAACCACAGTTACTTTGGCACCAACCTAATAGTTCTTCCAAAGATTTGCAAACAATGAAAGAGAAAATTGGAAAGCTACAGCCCTAGGAATAAGACACAGCAGTCTCAAAGACAAGAGAAGGCCTTTTTGACAGTGATTTTTCAAACTCTGGGTGACTTTATTAAGATCATTCACATACTGTAAAATTCATACTCATAAATGTGCCATTCAGCAGATTTTAGTATAGTCACAAAATTGAGCAACCATTACCACTATCTAATTCCAGAACATTTTTACCAACCCAGAAAGAAACTCTGTACCCATCAGCAGTCGTTCCCCATCCCCTCCTACTCTCAACCCCTGGTGACACCAAATCTACTTTCTGTCTCTATAGATTTGCTATTTTGGACATTTTGTATACATGGAATCATACCCTAGTTAACCTTTTGTTTCTGGCTTCTTTCATTTAGCACAATGTTTTCAAGGTCCCTCCATAATGTAGCATGCATCGGTACTTCATTCCAGTTTTTTATGGCTGAATATTAATCTGTTGTATGGATAGATCACATTTTCTCTATCTACTCATCAGTTGCTAGGCATTTGGATCATTTCCACTTTTTGACTATTATGATCAATCCTATTGAATTAATCAGCTTGGGCTACCATAACAAAATACCATAGACTTTCCTTGCAGGTAGCTAGCTGCCTTCTCCCTGTGTCCTCCCGTGGGGAGGAGAGAGAGAACAAGCTTTCTGGTGTCTCTTCTTATAAGGGCACTAATCTCATCACGAGGGCTCCACTCCTAAGGTCTCATCTAAACCTAATTAGAGTACTTCTGGTGTCTAAATACTATCACACTAGAAGTTAAAGCTTCCACATGAATTTTGGGGATACATAATTCAGTCCATAGCACCTGCTGTGAACCACCTTGTACAAGTCTGCATATGGATATGTTTCCAATTATCTTGGATATATGCCTAGGAGTGCAATTACTTAGTCGTATGTCAATTCTATAGTGAGCTTCTTGAGGAACTGCCAAATTATTATTATTATTGTTGTTGTTGAGACAGAGTCTCCCTCTGTCGCCCAGGCTGGAGTGCAGTGGCCGGATCTCAGCTCACTGCAAGCTCCGCCTCCTGGGTTTATGCCATTCTCCTGCCTCAGCCTCCCGAGTAGCTGGAATTACAGGCGCCCGCCACCTTGCCCGGCTAGTTTTTTTTTCTTGTATTTTTTAGTAGAGGCGGGGTTTCACCGTGTTAGCCAGGATGGTCTCGATCTCCTGACCTCATGGTCCACCTGTCTTGGCCTCCCAAAGTGCTGGGATTACAGGCTTGAGCCACCACGCCCAGCCGCCAAATTGTTTTTTAAAGTAGCTGCACCATTTTACATTTCCAAAGGCAGCATATGAGGATTCCATTTTTTCCACGTCCTTGCCAACACTTGTTATTGTCCATCTATTTTTTTATTATAGTTATCTTAGTGGGTATGAAATGATATCTCAATGTGGTTTTGATTTGTGTGTTTCTAATGACTAATGATGTGGAGCACCTTTTCATGCACTCATTGGCCATTTGTATATCTTGTTTTAAGAAATGTCTACTTAAATCCTTTACCTATTTTGGGTGGCGGGGAGTTTTCTTTTTTTAACTTTCATTTTAATGCAGGGGTACATGTGCAGATTTGTGACATAGGTAAACTTGTTCCATGGAAGTTTCTTAAATAGATTATTGCATCACCCAGATATTTAGCCTAGTACCCATTAGTTATTTTTCCTGATCCCCTCCCTCCTCCCACTCTCCACTCTCTGATAGGCCCCAGTATGTGTTGTTTCTCTCTGTGTCCATGTGTTCTCATCATTTAGCTCCCACTTATAAGTGAGAACATGGAGTATTTGGTTTTCTGTTCTTGTGTTAGTTTGCTAAGGATAATGGCCTCCAGTTCCATCCATGTCCCTGCAAAGGACATGATCTTATTCCTTTTTATGGCTGTATAGTATTCCATGGTGTATATGTACCACATTTTCTTCATCCAGTCTATCATTGATGGGCATTTAGGTTGATTCTATGTCTGTGCTATTATGAATACTGTTGCAGTGAGCACATGCCTGCATGTGTCTTTATAACAGAATCATTTATATTCTTGTGGGCATATACCCAGTAATGCGATTGCTGGGTCAAATGTGTTTCTGTGTTTAGGTCTTTGTGGAATCACCACACTGTCTTCCACAATGGTTGAACTAATTATACTCCCAGCAACAGTGTAAACATGTTCCTGTTTCTCTACAGCCTCCCCAGTATCTGTTATTTTTTCACTTTTTAGTCACAGCCATTCTGACTGGTATGAGATGGTATCTCTCTCTCTCTCTCTCTCTATATATATATACATATATATACACACATATATACATACATATATATACATATATATATACACACATATATATACATATATATATACACACACACATATGCATATATATATATATATATATTTTTTTTTTTTTTTTTTTTGAGGCAGAATTTCACTCTTATTGCCCAGGCTGGAGTGCAGTGGCGCGATCTCGGCTCAGAGCAATCTCCACCTCCCAGGTTCAAGTAATTCTCCTGCTTCAGCCGCCTGAGTAGCTGGGATTACAGGCACGCGCCACCATGCCTGGCTAGTTTTTGTATTTTTAGTAGAAATGGGGTTTCTCTATGTTGGTCAGGTTGGTCTTGAACTCTCGACCTCAGGTGATCCTTGGCCTCCCAAAATGCTGGGATTACAGGCGTGAGCCACTGAGCCCGGCCATCTCATTATATTTTTAATTGGATTATGTTTTTATTGTTGAGTTGTAAGAGTTCTTTATATATTCTAGATGAAAGCCCCTTTATTAGATATATAATCTAAAAATAGTTTTCTTAGGATTTTGCAGCACTTTTTCCAGCCTCCTTTCATGAGCACGTTCAGTTGCTCTTCAGCTCCTATCTTCAAAAAGAGCGGTGGTTTATCTATCTTCCCAACCCTGATACCAGATCCAGCTCCAGAAAGCCCTGGTTTCAGCTTGCTTTCCTGCTGAGTCCGATAGATGAGATGTTTATCTTGTACTTGATCCTTGATCTATCTTTCAGTTTTCTTTTTGATGTTTTATCCATCATCCTTCAGTTTCTAGCAAAGAACCTCATTCAGTCACAAACTCACAGCATCGAATTGTCCTGAAAGACGTCTATCAATATTGTATATAGTATGTGTGAGTGTGTGTGTGTACTTTTTAAAAAATTGTAAGGTTAGATCTACTGGCATTTTACTATTCTTTCTTCCTTTGCTTTTATGCTTAGAAAGGTCTCTGTCAATCTAAGAGGAGAGAAGCATGATCTTACAATTTCTTATAATGGTTTTCTTCCTTCTTTATATTGAACTCTCAAATCCATTTGGAATCTGTCTTCTTATTGTGCATGTAGGAATTCAAGTCTAGGACCTTTTGAACTGTTTACTAATTTTCTCAGCATTTTCCAGTGCTTTTTAAATGCCATAAATTAGATATTTGAGATATTAAAATATCTTTGTGTCACTTTCAGAGTATATTTCAGTTTTAATTCTATCCCATTGCTTAATTGTTTTTAATCATTGCACCAGAAGCTGGAAGCATAGCTTTTGTGTGTATGCGTATCTCCTCTAACACTAGCACGGGGCTGGTTATGTTGTAGGTGCTCAACAAATATTTGCTGGGTGAATTTATGATTGAAGGTTAGAACACGGGAAGGATACGGAGGGCAAGTGTTGTAAGATGCTGATGAGGACATTGTTGGAATGACTGACCTTGAAAGAAGAAAAACTAGTACCTGGCTCAGTGCCTATCACATTGTAGGCGCTCAATAAAATATTTAAGATGTGAGAAGAGTTTTGAAGTGGTAAGCTCTATATGAGTTACTTCCTGCAGCTGAATTATCCCCCTCTCTACTATGGCTCTAACCCACCTAAAAACTCTTAGCCAGCCCCACCCTTCACTTTTTTTTTTTTTTTTTTAGACAGTCTCACTCTGTCACCCAGGCTAGAGTGCAGCAGCGCTATCTTGTCTCACTGCAGCCTCCGCCTCCTGGGCTCAAGTGATTCTTGTGCCTTAGCCTCCCGGTTAGCTGGGATTACAGGCATGCATCACCATACCTGGATAATTCACCCTTGACTTTTAGGTGGAGTCTGCAATGTCTGCCTAACAAAAATCAGCACCTCTCAGAAACTCAGATCCATGCTGATCTGGCAACCAGGTAACAATTGTTCAGACCACTTGAGGAAATGGAAGTCACGATGATAAATGATGATAACCTTTGTGAGTCTAGAGTCTCAGAGCTTTCTTCCTGACAGCTGGCCTATCAACTAAGACACACTGTACACTGGCTCTCACAGCATTGTGGAGTAAAAGGAGCATTGACTTAGATTCTGAAGCTATGAATTTCTGCTTCTAAAATGTTTCAGCTCTGTGCCTGTTGGCAAGTTACTTAACTCCTCTGAGTCACAATTTCTTCATCTGTAAAATAGAGATAATAACATCAACCCAGAGGGATGTTATAACAGTTAAATGAGGTAACTCAGATAAAAAAGAGCTCTTTAATGAGAAAGTGCTACGTTGGAAAGATTATAACTACCCGCATAGTACTTTACCTTGCTTCCAACATGTAATCCCGCCTCCAGACAGAATAGAATCTTCAAGACTAGAGGCTTCTCTTTCCCTCTCTCTTCCTGCAGGTCTTCCTGCCTATTGAGATTCTACTTACTCTTGAAGGCCCAGCCTTAGTCCATCCTTATTCCCAAATACTTCTTCCCACTTCTGCCCACAGGCATTTTCCTTTCTTTGAACTGACTTTATTCTCATGTGTCATCCACATACTAACCCCAGTTATACCTTCCTTATTTTGTAAGGGGTGAACACCTTCAAGAGAACCTTCAAATCTGTAAGTAGTGGCCAAGTCACACTCTTCTTCTTTTATTATTACTTTTAGAGATGGGGTCTCGCTATGTTGCCCAGGCTGATCTTGAACTCCTGGTCTCAAGCATTCCTCCTCCCTCAGCTTTTCAAGTTGCTGGGACTACAGGCACGCACCACAACTCACATTCTTCTTAGGAATACCCCACAGTGCCTAATGCCAAGCTAGGTCCAAGTAGATGGTTAGTATCTATTATTACATGAATAGTAAAGAAAGCATGATGGTTGTCATTTCACTGGGCTGGTATTTTCTGTACTTGTGGGTTGGATTATGTTAAATCAGTGAAACCAAAATGGTACATCTTCAATAGTGGTATGTCTTCAGTAGTGGTATGTTTCTGATGTCTTCAAATATACAGATCTCTCAACTATACAGTGGACATAGTTGTAAAGGGATGAGGGGTCAGGGTCAACAGGATGCTCTGGGCAATGAAGTTAGGAGTAGAATCACAGAAGGTTGGCCTTGGAAAGAACGAACATTACAGAACAGTTATTGCAACCTTAACTTTTTTTTTTTTTTTTGAGACAGAGCCTTGCTCTGTTGCCCAGGCTGGAGTGCAATGGCGCAATCTCGGCTCACTGCAACCTCCACCTCCCAGGTTCAAGCGATTCTCCTGCCCCAGCCTCCTGGGTAACTGAGATTACAGGTGCACTCTACCATGCCTGACTACTTTTTGTATTTTTAGTAGAGACAAGGTTTCACCGTGTTGGTCAGGCTGGTCTCGGATTCCTCACCTCATGATCCACGTGCCTCGGCCTCCCAAAATGCTGGGATTACAGGCATGAGCCACCACGCCCAGTCGCAACCTTATCATTTTTACAAGACAGGAAACCAAGGCCTGCAGTGCCTCTTTGCTTTCCCATGTTGGTCAGGCTGGTCTCGAACTCCTGACCTCATGATCCACCTGCCTCAGCCTCCCAAAGTGCTGGGATTACAGGTGTGAGCCACCGTGCCTGGTCGCAATCTTATCATTTTTACAAGACAGAAAACCAAGGCCTGCAGTGCCTCCTCGCTTTCCCAAGGTTAGTCATCAGAACCACGAGACAGGACCTTGGACTCCCCAGGCAGGGCTCTTTCCTCTCTGATGAGTTCAGCTCCTTGCATGTTTTACCAAGTCTTGATTCATAACTTAGAACAAAGATGAGGCAGGAACCTCAGGCATAACCCAAAAAGCTGGGAGAGCCAAGTATAGGATAAATACTCACATTTCATCCCCAGGGATGTCTTTCTGCTCAAACCACCTTGCTTGGAAGCTGGGGAGGTCTCCTGGTTGGGCTTGTGTCAAAGTTCAAAACAATGCAGCTTGTGGATGTTCACATCCCAATGGGAAAGAAAGCCTTTGACCAGCAAGTGATGCAAAAGCCATCCTGCCTCCCTGCATCATTTGTGTTTCCATTTGCTTTTCACACTGCCATTCCTGACTACAGAGCCTCTGTCTTACAGAAAATGACAAGGAAGGCTGGATTTGGTTCAAGATGAGAATTCTGGGTCCCAAAAAGCGTGTGGGTTGTGAAGTAATTATTCTACAGGAGAATGTGTGTATTCGAGCAAATCTCACCTTTCACTCCCCCCATTAAACTGGGCCTGAGCAACACCCTACTGACTCACACCAATGATGCTGTCAGAGGTTTTACCTGTGATTTTCCAAACAGCAGGTTTTGGGTCAGCATAGCAAAGGCTATCTGATCAAATGATGGGCTCTTTTCCTCTAAAAGACAGTAGTAAGGAACAAAAAGTCGGCATGCCCAGAAGAATTCACAAGGCTCAGGTGACAGCGTAGTGACTGCTGTTGGAAATGTATGGACCTCTCGTCTACCATGAACATGGAAAAGGGATGAGGGGGCAGAGTCAGGGTCACAGTCAACAGGACACGCTGGGCAGTGGAGTTAGAATCGTAGAGGGATGGCTCTGGAAAGAGTACATTTTATTTTATTTTATTTATTTGTTTGTTTTTGAAACAGAGTCTCTATTGCCCAGGCCAGAGTGTATTGGCACAATCTCGGCTTACTGTAACCTCTGCCTCCCAGATTCAAGTGATTTTCCTGCCTCAGCCTCCCTAGTAGCTGCGATTACAGGCCCGTGCCATCACACCTGGCTAATTTTTTTATTTTTTTGAGACGGACTCTCGCTCTGTCCCCAGGCTGGAGTGCAGTGGCCGGATCTCAGCTCACTGCAAGCTCCACCTCCCGGGTTTACGCCATTCTCCTGCCTCAGCCTCCCGAGTAGCTGGCACTACAGGCGCCCGCCACCT
>NW_012113364.1:4170432-4171164 GCF_000951035.1 Colobus angolensis palliatus | reverse complement strand
CAAAGTGCTGGGATTATAGGCCTGAGCCACCACCCCTGGCCTGGAAAGAGTAAATTTTACAGATCATTTATTCCAACCTTATAATTTCACAAGAAAGGAAACCAAGGTCTGGAGTGGTTAATGGCTTTTGCAGAACCCAGGGAGCTACCTGACTCCCTCTGAAGTTTAAGTTTATGTGTCAACTTGACTGGGCTAAGGGATGCCCAGGTGGCTGGTAAAACCTCACTTCTGGTGTGTCTGTAAGGGTGTTTCTGGAAAAGATTAACATTTGAATCAGTAGACTGAGTCAAGAAGATTCTGTCTCACCAACGTGAGCAGGCATCATCCAATCCACTGAGAGCCTAACAAAAGCAAAAAAGCAGAGCGAAGGCCAATTCTGTCTTTCATTCTCCTTGGGCTGAGACATCCACCTTCTCCTGCCCTGGGCCATCAAGGCTCCGGATCCTTTGAACACAGACTGAACTGCACCACCTGTTTTCCTGGTTCTCCAGCTTACAGATAGCAGATCGTAGGACTTAGCCTTTATTATTTTAAAAAAATAATTCTTAATTATCATGGGTACATAGTAGATGTATACGTTTATGGGGTACATGAGCTACTTCAACATAGGCATGCAAGGCATCATTATCATCACATCGTGAAAAAGGGAGAATCCATCCCCCCTTAGGTGTTTATCCTTTGTGTCACAAGCAATCCAAGGAGACTCTTCATTATTTTAAAATGTGCAATTAG
>NW_012113364.1:4165621-4169327 GCF_000951035.1 Colobus angolensis palliatus | reverse complement strand
ATAAATATTTATTGTATAGACATAAATACTCGTGTGTGTATATATACATACACATAAATTCTATTGGTGCCGTTTCTTTAGAGAACTCTGACTGATGCACTTCCCACGCAGTGTTCTTTTCTCTATGATGAGTTCAGCTCCTTAGATATTGTTCCAAGTCCAAATTACCTTTAAGGATCGAGGGCAGATGGATTTTGGAGGCTCACTGCTGCTTTGGGTGGCCATTGTGTGGATCCTGCCTTTGAGAGGGTCGTCACAGGCCCCGCGACAAAACCTGGCAGATGGGAATGGTATTTCAGGACCTCCAAGGATTCTCAGGGAATCCTGAGAATGGAATTCACATCACAGAGGACTTTAGTCTGTTTCTACCTGACAGCAGAAAAGACAAATGGAAGCAACCTGCTAAGCCAATTTGTCGATCGTTGGTTACACAGAGGGCCAACGTGGTATTTGCCCTGGAATCTGTAGGAAGAGCCAGTCCTTTGGATGTTAGACACTTTGGTTTCCCTGGAAGGCCTTGTGGATGGGGTTAACTCTGGATCCAGATGCTCTGTCACCAAACCTCCCCATGGACATTGTGTTGTTACTGTTCTGATCTTAGCCTCAATATCTTTGGTTCTAAAACCAGATTCATGAGACCAGGTCGACGGTATCATCTCTCACCCTTACGGAGACTCAGCACCATGGCTGGCAAAACTCTCAGCTCAATAAATGGGGGTCATCTATTATTATCGTGATTGTTATTATGTGGGTGAAAGGGGGAAGAGTCAAAAGCTACCAAGTTTTTAGCCCCAGACTCAAAAGCCCAACCTGGAGAAGTTTAGAAGGAAATCATTCTTTTATTTATTCAAGAAATATTTATCAAAAATCTATTATGTGCTAATAACTGTGCTGAAGCTACAATTAGAAGTCACACAAACCTGGCTGTTTCCTCTTAGAGCCTACGGTATGGGAGAAAGAGAGATGATTATTCAAACAATAAGCAAATTATATGTATCCATAGGAAATCACAGGACTGGGCTGGGCATGGTGGCTTATGTCTGTAATTCCAGCTACTTGTGGGGGCCAAGGTACGAAGATTTCTTGAGCCCAGGAGTTTAAGGCTGCAGTGAGCTATGATCATACCACTGCACTCCAGCCTGGGCAACAGAGCAAGACTCTCTCTCTTAAAAAAAAAGGTAGGACAAAAATAGCATAGGCCCATGGGAGCACAAAGAAGATAACCTTCTCTGATCCAAATTATATCTTAAGTTGTCTCAACAGAGAATGAGGCCCAGTGGGACCACATATAGATTTGCTTTCATTCACTTATGACTCGGAGACTTTTCCATGTCAGACTGTTTAGGATAGAACCATGTCCTTCATTTCTCCTTTTGCATCAACCCCAGTACTTAGCACATAATATATTGGTCTTCAGTTCGTATTTGTTAAACGAATTAAATGGATTACATGTCTTACATTGAGGTGAAATTTATATAACATAAAACTCATCGTTTTAAAGTGCACAACTCCATGACATTTAGTAATTTCACAATACTGTGCAATCATCACCTCTATCTCATCCAAAGACACTTTCAACACCCCGAAAGGAAACCCCATCCCTCTGAGCAGTCGTGCCCCAACCCCTGGCAACCACTAATCTACTTTGTTATCTCTGTGGATCCACCTATCCTGAACACTTTATATAGAGAATCATAAAATAGGTGACCTGTTGTGTCTGGATTCTTTATCTTAGAAAGAATATTTTGGAGGTTTAGCCATGTTTTAGCATATATCAGTACTTCATTCTTTTTTTATGGTGAATGGATTACTCTTTTTTTTTTTTGAGACGGAGTCTCACTCTGTCCCCCAGGCTGGAGTGCAGTGGCGCGATCTCGGCTCACTGTAAGCTCCACCTCCTGGGTTCACACCATTCTCCTGCCTCAGCCTCCCGAGTAACTGGGACTACAGGGGCCCGCCACCACGCCTGGCTAATTTTTTGTATTTTTTTTTTTTTTTAGTAGAGACTGGGTTTCACCTTGTTAGCCAGGATGGTCTCCATCTCCTGACCTCATGACCTGCTCACCTCGGCCTCCCAAAGTGCTGGGATTACAGGCGTGAGTCACCGCGCCCAACCTGAATGGATTACTCTTAATGATAGCATAGTAGTTTATCCTGCGGATGGAATGTAATTTAATTAACCACCTCTCATTTCTGGGCACTTAATTGCCATCTTTGCTCACATATTTAATGACTCATTGAATAATTTTTGTGCATATATGCAAAGAATTTTATGGGCTTGTAAGGCTAGTTTGTGTTAAACATAGGTGGCGCTTATTTATGTAATTAATAAGCAACAAACTTAATTAGCATTTTATCACTACTATTTTTATTTAATTGACAAGTAAAAATTACATATATTTATGGCATACAACATGATTCTTTTTATAAAGATGGAGTCCTGGAGTCTTGCTCTGTTGCTCAGGCTGAAGTGCAGTGGCACCATCTTAGCTCACTGCAGCCTCGAATTCCTGGGCTCAAGCAGTCCTCCCACCTCAGCCTCCCAGTAGCTGGAACTACAGGCATAAGCCACCATGCCAAGCTCAACTTGATGTTTTGAAATATGTAGACATTGTGGAATGGCTAAATCAAGCTAATTAACATATACATTATTTTACATATTATTGCTTATTTGTATTCTTTTGTCATTATTTCTTGAAGTAAACTATCTTCCCCTTTCTCTTTCTCTGTTCTTTCTGGAACACCCATAGTACATATATTGATTTGACTGACGGTGTCTCATAATTCTTGTAGGTATTCTTTTTCATGCCTTTTTCTTTTTGTTCCTCTGACTGGATAATTTTAAATGACTTATCTTTGAGCTCATTGATTCTCCTGCTTGATCCAGTCTGCTGTTGAAGCACTCTATAAAATTTTTAGTTCAGGCATTATATTCATTAACTCCAGAATTTGTTTGGTTCTTTTTATTTTCCCATCCTTTTGTTGAGATGCTTGTTTTGTTTGTGGATTGTTTTCCTGATTTTATTTAGTTGCTCATCCATAGTCATCCTAGTTGTCCTACTGTTTTCTTGATTTTATTTAGTTGTCTATCTTGTAGCTCACTGAACCTCTTTAAGATGATTACTTTGAACTATGCATTTGGGATTGATGCTTGAGTCCATAGGGGCTGGCCTGACACAGGGATAGACCTGAAGCCTGAACCAGAGCCTGCCTGGAGGCTGTGGGGTGGGGGTGGGGCAGCCGTTGGCCTGAAAGCTCTGTTCACAAAGGTGGGTGTGTATCCTGGGGCTGTAGGTGCTGGCTTAGCTCTGCCATGGATCTGGAGACTGGGTCCCATGGGGGCCAGTTTAGTGCTGGGGTCTACAGGGTTGGGCCTGGACCCTGGGTCTGGCTGGAGCTTGTGGTGACAGGGCCCAGCCTGGATCCTGTATCCATGGAGGCTATCCTAGAGTGGGTGTCTTCAGGTGTCAACCTGGTACCAGGATGGGCCATGAGGCTGGGTCTGTGGGTTCTGACCTGGAGTCTGGTGCTGTGGGGGCTGGCCTGGTGCTAGGAATGATCTACAGACTGAGTCTTTGGGGCCAGCCTGATGTTGAGGTGTGCCTGGAGATGGAGTTTAGGCAACCACCCCAGAGTCAGGGGACTTAGAGGATAGCCTGGCATTGAAGCAGGTTTAAAGGCTCAGTCTATGGGTGCTGGCCTGAAA
>NW_012113364.1:4157936-4165316 GCF_000951035.1 Colobus angolensis palliatus | reverse complement strand
CCACCCCAGAGTCAGGGGACTTAGAGGATAGCCTGGCATTGAAGCAGGTTTAAAGGCTCAGTCTATGGGTGCTGGCCTGAAATCTAGGGCTTCAGGGGCTGGCCTGGTGCTAGGAATGATCTACAGACTGAGTCTTTGGGGCCAGCCTGATGTTGAGGTGTGCCTGGAGACGGAGTTTAGGCAACCACCCCAGAGTCAGGGGACTTAGAGGATAGCCTGGCATTGAAGCAGGTTTAAAGGCTCAGTCTATGGGTGCTGGCCTGAAATCTAGGGCTTCAGTGGCTGATCTGGCAGTGGGACAGGCCTGGAGACTAAGTCTGTGGGGCCAGTGTAGAACCTGGGGCCAGCTTGATGGTAGATTGGGCCTGGATCCTGAGGCTGTGGGAGCCAACCTAGGGCTGGGGTAAGCCTGGAGACTGAGTCTGCAGGGCAAACCTGGAGCCTGGGGCTGCAGGGAACTGCCTGGCATGGGGTTGTATTGAAATGAATCAGTGTCAGGGTTCAAGGCAAAGTCTGCTGCTCACTTTACTCTCCTATCCTTGCATGGACGGCATTTCTCTCTCCATGCTGGGCTGCCAAAGCTCGAAGGAAGGGTGATGTGAGTGATGTAAAACTATCCTTCTTACCCTCTCCCATGTTTCTTCTTATTTCTGTACAATATCCAGGTGCTATACTCTCTCACCTGATTTCCTTAGCCCTTGTGAAGGTATTTTCATTCGTGGATAGTTGCTAAAATTAATGTTTCTATAAGGATACAAGAGCTGGAAAGTCATTCTGCCATCTTGTTGATGTCACCAGTTTAATTAACTTTTTATTAACCAAACTGACCCATTGTCAACCGGTCATTTAATCGAAATTGCTGAACTGGGAGCCTCATATAGGCACAAACCAAACATCCTGGGAAGGGAAAAGTTACAATGAGAAAGGCGAATGAATCCAGTAGAGATTCTAATATGCCTTTCTTCCGAGCCACAGGGGAGAGCACTTACATCTTCCCAAACATAATTACGTTCCTGGTGTTTAATGAATACAACTTTAATTCATGCTATGCAATTGAAATCTGCTAAAACCCAAGACACGGGGGGAAGCTTCCCTGTACTTGCTGATCTGGTATATAAAAATAAAGCTTTAAATGTCTGGAGATTATTGATTTGGTTGTTTACTTGGGAAAGTCCAGTGGGGCATCCCTGCGAGCAATTGCCTGATGTGTCTTAACATGTTAAGCAAACCTGAAAAGAAGTCCGCCAGAGAAGGATGCCAGCCGGTGGACCCAGGGGCATAGCAAGGCTCATGGAGTTCTGGCATCCAAACAGATCAATAGTTTTCAGTCTTGGGCAGGTACAATGATCACTTGGGGAGATTATTAAAAATGCAGATGCTCATGCCAATTTGCTCAATCTGACTCTATAACAAAGGGCCTAAGAATCTTTTTTTTTTTTTCAAAAGTTTCCCAAGTAATTCTGATCCACATCAAAGCTCGAAGACCACTAGACCCAATCATTGAGAAGATGTATATTGTTCAGCTCCCGCAACAGAAGAAATTTTCCTAAATGGCCCCTCCACTCACATCGAGGAATGCTATGAGGACCTGCTCTACAAATTCACTCCTGCAGTACTGTAGACGTGATATTGAAGCTGCTTTTCCATGAAGCTCCATGTGAAAGAAAACATTTTAAACCCACTGGTCTAGCAAATTTTGGCTCCTCCTTAAGACTTAATATACTTTGAGGGAGAGGGAACAGGAACAATGAGCATTTGTAACTATATTTTTCGTTTCCTTTTGGTGGCCAGGACTCTGTCCTCAATTTGAGTTTTCATACCTATCCTTTTGCCTGATAGAATCATATGAAATTCTCGGATTTCTGCCAGATGTATCCCTCTGTTATCTCTACATTTTCTACATGTATGTCATATGCCAGAATTTAACACTGATTTTCCTGTTTATCAGAATGCTTATATTCTTGGATGCCTTCTCAGAGCCTTTTTGTAGAATGATAGAATGAGTTACAGTGAGAGTGTGTGTGTGTGTGTTTGCTTATCTACCTATTTATATTTCTTTTAAAAATATTTATTTATTATGTATTTATTTTATTTTATTTTGAAGGCAGGGTCTTGCTATGTTGCCCAGGCTGATCTCCAATTCCTGGACTCAAGCAATCCTCCTGCCTTGGCCTCCCAAAGTGCTGGGATTACAGGTGTGAGCCATCGTGCTTGGCCAATATTTCTTGAGTCCTGACTGTCTTGTGCAGTCTGTAGCACCATGGTGTCTCTCTCTATTCCTCAATCCTAACAGTGTTCTCACTAAAGCAAGTGCTAAGGATGCTAAATGGAAGGGTGGTGCCATTGATTAAAAACTGCATTAAGAATGCTGTGATTAAAATGATAGGCTGTGAGAGCTTTACAACGAAGCAAGGCTAGATAGTATTTCCTCCAAGGGTCTTCCCATTTCCCCATCTTTGCCTCCACCTCTGAGATTTGAGGAGGCTGGCTGGCTCAAGGGGCCACGGTGTGGCTTCCTTCCTCAGTCAGTTTGCTGAGTCCCAGTCCTCTGAACTTGGCCAGGTGCCTGACAATTCTTGCATAAGCAATAGACCAGAACATATGGATGAAACAGGATAAATCCCTCTCTGCCTCAGAGAAACAACTCCTAGTTTACATGCTGGTGGCTGTGGCTTAGCCATGTCATCTTCAAAAGGCAGGGATAAGATGACTTTAAAAGAGGAAGACATTTGTTTTACCACT
Source organism: Colobus angolensis palliatus (assembly GCF_000951035.1). Taxonomy (NCBI): domain Eukaryota; kingdom Metazoa; phylum Chordata; class Mammalia; order Primates; family Cercopithecidae; genus Colobus; species Colobus angolensis. The sequence continues at coordinate 4,162,574 of NW_012113364.1, read as the reverse complement.
CACACCTTTAATCTGCTCTGGCAGAACTGGCTTTCATAGTGGGCCAGTCTGAAAGAGGGGCTCACATCTCAAGACTTTCAGCTAAGACCCTGGAGAGGTGATTATACAAGCCTGCAGCGGTGTAGACTGCTAATGACTTTTGCACACTGCACAGATCACAGGATGCCCGCAGAACCCAGTTGCCCACAAAAGTCCTCCTCTGTCTGCTCTACTAAATTGAGTCCTCTGGAACACATCGCATTCACATAGAAAAAGCTAGAAATAATAAGACAGCAATTATTTCTGTTTCCTGACCCAGAAACACTGTTTGTGTTTAAAACATGACCATGTCCTTCTTTAGTTTCAGAAATGAATCAACAGTTCAATACCTGTTTGCTTCCTATTGCTGTCTCTCTGGTCCTAGCTGTTCTTTCTCTCATTGTGATGAGTAAATTATTTTTCTGGGAAACAAATGGGATCAGACGGGTTAAGTGGTTCACAGTGCCTATGGCAGCAAGCTGTGAACAGAAAGAACAGGGAGACCACCACGCTAATGAGAAATAACAAATTCGTGTGGGTCATTTGCCGATTTACATACCACATGTGCGGTGATTTATCTCTGTGGGGGAAAAATATTCTCCCCTTTGACAACTAAGATATACAGGGGTCAAAGGACAAGCCTAGACATTTATACTAGCAGGTAATGGATCAGGGTTCCTTCCACATGCTATGACCCTTTTAAAAAGTTTTTATTTTAGATTCATGGGGTACATGTGCAAGGTTTTTTACATGGGTAGATTGCGTGATGCTGAAGTTTGGGCTTCCATTGAACCTGTTACCCAAATAGTGAACATAGTACCCAATAGGTAGTTTTTCAACCCTTGCCTATCGCCCTTCCTCCTTCCTTTTGGAGCCCCCAGGATCTATTGTTCCCATCTTTATGTCCCTTAGCTCCCAATTATAAATGAGAACATGCAGTATTTAGTTTTCAGTTTCTGTGTTAATTTACTTACGATAATGGCCTCCAGCTGCATCCATGTTACTGCAAAGGACATGATTTTGTTCTTTTTTTTTTTTTTTTTGAGACGGAGTCTAGCTCAGTCACCCAGGCTGGAGTGCAGTGGCGTGATCTCCGCTCACTACAAGCTCCGCCTCCCAGGTTCACGCCATTCTCCAGCCTCAGCCTCCTGAGTAGCTGTGACTACAGATGCCTGCCACCACGCCCGGCTAATTTTTTGCATTTTTAGTAGAGACGGGGTTTCACCATGTTAGCCAGGATGGTCTCGATCTCCTGATCTCATGATCCGCCCGCCTCAGCCTCCCAAAGTGCTGGGATTACAGGCGTGAGCCACCGTGCCCAGCCGATTTTGTTCTTTTTTATGGCTGCGTAGTATTCCATGGTATATACGTACCACATCTTCATTATGCAGTCTACCGCTGATGGGCACCTGGATTGGTTCCATGTCTTTGCTATTGTAAATAGTGCTGTGACAAACATGTGAGTGCAGGTGTCTTTTTGGTAAAACAATTTAATTTTGCAGGGTGGGGGGTAGATACCCAGTGATGGGATTGCTGGGTTAAAAGGTAATTCCATTTTTAGTTCTTTAAGAAATCTCCAAACTGCTCTCCACAGAGGCTGAACTAATTTACAATCCCACCAGTCATGTATGAGTATTCCCCTTTCTCTGCAACCCTGCCAACTTCAGTTAATTTTTGATTTTTTAGTAATAGCCATCCTGACTGGTGTGAGATGGTATCTCATTATGGTTTTGATTTTGCGAGCCAAGACTCCTACATCCTGCCATATTCTTCAGTACCCAACTTGTACCAGGTGATAAGTTGACTGTCCAAAGGGTAAACTGAAGCTTGAAATGATGTGCCTGGGATGGGTACATTCTAGACCCGATGAAGACCATCCACCCCAGGCCAGCATCCTCTGAATCACAGAAGTCCTCATGTTCCCCACTGCCTGCCACATTTTTTTTCAGCTCAACTAGTTTTGCCAGATACATGTAAAGAGTTGGCATTTTAAAATAATCTGGGTGTGTTTTTTTTAAATTGGATAGTGTGTTTGTTTTTGCCTGTAAATGATTTGACTTCATAGCGCATAAAATAAATGGAAAATCTCAGCATCATTCTCATGTTAGACGCTGTTATCCATGTCTATTTTGGTGCCCACAAATTTTTTTTCCTTTCTCTCATTTGGGGAGGATGAAAGCTGCAAAGCTGTTTATCTCCCCCAAATTAGCCATGTGCTGACTCTGAGATATTAATAACCACTCCTCACAGCACTAATGTTTATGTCTGAGAGAGGTCAAGTGGCGATCGCCATCGAGGGAGAATGGCCAAGATAAAAATGCAAGCAACTGGAGTTGTTGGTCGCTCCTGACTGTGCCTGTTTCTATCTCTACTGATCAATTACTACCCTGCAGTCCAGGGATCTGACTTCTCAGAGCCATGACTGCTACTGCCACTCAGGACCTAAGGGATGCTGTCACTCTGTCCCAAGTCTCCAACATGGAACAGGCTTTGCTGACTCTTCCCCCTACAGCAGATGCTCCTATTGGGCATTGCCTGGTGCCAAACCAGAGTCTTCAGTTGCTGCAAACCCTTGCATTTCTTCACCACCTCCCAAAGCTTCCTTTATTATCACTGCAGCAGGGTCTAAAGCAAGCTTGTCCAACCTGCGGTCCAGGAAGGCTTTGAATGCGGCCCAACACAAATTTGTAAACTTTCTTAAAGCATGAGAGTCGGGCGGTGGCTCATGCCTGGAATCCCAGCACTTTGGGAGGCAGAGGAGGGCGGATCACTTGAGGTCAGGAGTTCGAGACCAGCCTGGCCAACATGGCGAAATCCTGTCTCAATTAAAAATACAAAAATTAACCAGGCATGGTGGCATGCACCTGTAATCCCAGCTACTCAGGAGGCTGAGGCAGGAGAATCACTTGAACCCAGGAGGCGGAGGTTGCAGTGAGCTGAGATCGCACCACTGCACTCCAGCCTGAGTAACAGAATAAGCCTCTGCCTCAAATAATAATTATTATCATTATTATGAGATTTTTTTTTTTTTGCGTTTCTTGTTTTTTGTTTTTTAACTCATCAGCTATCGTTAGTGTTAGGGTATTTTTTGTGTGGCCCAAGGCAATTATTCTTCCAATGTGGCTTAGAAGCCAAAATATTGGACATCCGTGGTCTAAAGTGTGAAACTCTCCTACTTCTCTCAAGAGTGAGCCAAGTTAAGGCTAAATACAAGATATATCTTTTGAGACAGAGGAGCACACTGAGATATGAGACAACCTGGTTTCCCATCTTGGCTTCCTCTCTCCCCTAAACATGGTTAAGTTCCTTAATCGCTCACTGTCTCCATTGTCTCATTTGTAAACCATTAATTATTATAGATCATATATACTTATTATATATACTGTGAATTATATATACCTTCAAAAGGCTGTTGTGGCATTTGGTGAAGCGAAGCTAAGACCTGGCTGAGCAAAAAAAAAAAAAAAAAAAAGGTTATTATAACAATCACAATGACGAGAGAGTTCAAGTTTTCTGGGAAAATGGGCATCTTTCTAAAGTGTCTGGATTTGTAGAAATCCCCCCCAGAAAGAGAAACAAGAAAAGATTCTGCTCCAAGTAGAACACTTCTCCGAGGAGGAGCCAGACCCTCCTAATGAAGATTGAAGAATCCAAGATGCCGTGGAGGTTCTTGAGTCCCTGTTAGGCCTGAAGTAGCTCCCAGAATCATCTCTTCATCCTTCTGCAATGCTCAGGATGAAGACATTAACATATGCCTTCTGGGGTGAAATATAAAATACTTGAAATGTCAGACTGGGCTCATCAGAGAAGTAACAATTGAAACACCTGCTGTTTCTGTAATGGACAGCGGTTTGCAAAGGACAGCATCCACGTACTCTGATCATAAAACACTATGCAACAACAGAGAGCTGCATTCAATTTGCAGTGCTAAAGCTTCTGTTTAGGCAGTGAAAGGCTCTCCTTAGGAGTTAATAAAACCATAATGACCAGACATCAGAGTCTCTTAATTTCCGTCAGCTTGGGCACTTTCTCTCCGAGGAAGTCTATGATGTCATTTAAATCCATCCTCTCACGTCCATTCTTGGTGAAGTGATAATCATTATTCTCTTGGGGCTGCCTAGCACCTGACCCCTCTTAATATGTTTTGGAGAAATAACTCCCCTCTAATATAGAAGCCAAAAGTGCAAGCTACTCATTTTCTCAGATTCCCTTGCAGGTGGATGCATGACCTGGCTCAGCTGATCACGAGCTCCTGCCTGGACTCCAAGTAGGAAGTAAGAGATGTGAAGAAGCAGAAACCACGTGTCTCCATGGAGCCATTTTACAGTGGACATCATTCCTGCTTGCATACCCTCTGTGTATGGTTCTCAGATCCTTCCAGAGCTTCTGTGAGCTGCTTGCTATGTAGCTGGTGCTCCTCTTCTATTTAGCATGTATTTTTTTTCCTTCCTTCCTTCCTTCCTTCCTCCCTCCCTCCCTCCCTCCTTCCTCCTTCTTCCTTCCTTCCTTCCTTCCTTCCTTCCTTCCTTCCTTCCTTCCTTCCTCCCTCCCTCCCTCGGTCTCCTTTCCTTCCTTCCTTCCTTTCTTTACTTCTTTCTTTCTTTTCCTTCCTTCCTTCCT
>NW_012113364.1:4146304-4157623 GCF_000951035.1 Colobus angolensis palliatus | reverse complement strand
TTTCTTTCTTTCTTTCTTTCTTTCTTTCATTTTCTTTGAGACAGAGTCTCACTCTCTCACCCAGGCTGCAACCTCCACCTTCCAGGTTCAAGCAATTCTCCTGCCTCAGCCTCCCAAGTAGCTGGGATTACACGTGTGTGCCACCTTGCCTGGGTAATTTTTGTATTTTTAGTAGAGATGGGGCTTCTCCAAGTTGGCCAGGCTGGTCTCAAGTGATCCACCTGCCTCAGCCTCTCAAAGTGCTGGGATTATAGGCATGAGCCACCATGCCTGGCTGGCATGTACTTCTTTTTCTTCACCTCCCTCACTCCTACTTATTATTTTATATTGGGCTGAAACATTACCTCCTCTAAGAGGCCTTCTTTGATATATCCTTCCTTCCATCAGACTATTTTGATTTCCTGATGCCGGGAACTACTCTATGGTTTGAATGTTTTTGTCCCTTACAAAAATACATGTTGAAACTTAATTGCCATTGCAACAGTATTGAGAGGCGTGGTCTTTGGGAGGTGATCAAATCATGAGGGCAGAGACTAGTTGCCCTTAGGCATGGTATTAGTTGCCCTTATCAAATGGCTTGACAGTGAGTTCACACCTTTTTGCCTTTCTGCTTTCTGCCACATTAGGACACTGTCTTTCTTCCATCTGGCAGGTGCAGTGTTCAATGCACCGTCTTGGAAGCAGAGAGCAGCCCTCACCAGACACCAGACTTGCTGGCGTCTTGATATTGGACTTTCTACCTCCAAAACTGTAAGAAAATAAATTTCTCTTCTTTATAAATTATCCAGTCTCTGTATTCTGTTATAGCAGCACAAACAGACTAGGACAGGCAAGGTCTTATTTATTCTTTCATGTCAAATGCCCAAGTGAACCGTAGATTTATTTATCTATGTGTTATTTAATCCCAAGTGAACTGTAGATACTCAATAAGTACATCTGTATTATTTTTCCTATGGCTGCTGTATAAATTACTACAAACTTGGTAGCTTAAAACAATACAAATGGCTGGTTGTGGTGGCTCACGCCTGTAATCAGCACTTTGGGAGGCCGAGGTGGGCGGATTACGAGGTCAGGAGATCGAGACCACAGTGAAACCCTGTCTGTACTAAAAATACAAAAAGTTAGCCGGGCGCGGTGGTGGGTGCCTATAGTCCCAGCTACTTGGGAGGCTGAGGCAGGAGAATGGCATGAACACGGGAGGCAGAGCTTGCAGTGAGCTGAGATCATGACACTGCACTCCAGCCTGGGCTACAGAGATAAGACTCCTTCTCAAAAAAAAAAAAATTATCCTCTCACAGGTCTGGAGTCCGGACGTCTGAAATTGGTTTGACTAGACCAAAATCAAGATGGCAGCAGGGCTGGCTCCCTCTGGAGGCTTTACGGGAGAATTTGTTCCTCGCCTCTTTCAGCTTCCGGGGGCTGTTGGAATTCCTTAGCACATGGTTACATCACTCCAGTATCACTCCAATTTCTGCCTTCTTGGTCACATTTCCTTCTCTTCTTTCTGTAATTTCCATCTACCACTTTCTTACAAGGACTTGTGCTGACAGTTAGGGCTCACCAGGATAATCCAGGATGATCCCTCCATCTCAAGATCCTTAAATTAATAACATCTGCAAAGTCTTTGTCATGTAAGGTAACATGCATAGGTTCTAGAAATTAGGACATGAATACCTTAGGGGTCATTATTCAGCCTGCGTATGTCATAGGTCATATACTATATACATTTTTATGATGCAAATCACTAGCGCTTCTTCCCTATGACGCTGCTTGGATTTACTCCCCCAGGCCTGTCTTCTGTTTGACTTTGTCTTGGGAGAAATTATTTTGGTCCTTCACAAGCTAAACTTCTTCGAACTGAATCCACCTAGAGCAGCCAGCCTCATGTGCAAATCTGCCAATGGCCAATAGTCCTCGTGAAGTTCACGCAAGCCACTGTGATGGTTCTATTCTCAGTCCTGATGCTGATTGTGTGGTCTTGAACAAAACTGTGAGATCAGTGGAATAGCTCTGCCCTGATGGCCCAGGGACCTGGAGGCCAGCCTATTCCTCATGTGGGACTTTGGGTGGAAATTCCCTTTCCCTGAGCCTGGATTTTCTCGTTCATACAAAGACAGACTAAAACTCTTCCCAACTTAGTCAAGCTCTTCCCTCACATTTTCTCTTCTTCTCATAAAAGAACACACACTATATGATTCCATTTACATAGCTCAATAACAGGAAAAACTAAATTGTATTGTTTAGGAATGTATTGTTTATTTTACTACCTAGGTAGCAAAATAATAAAAAGGCCAAGGAAATGATTGGTGCAAAAGCAAAATGTGGTATATACATACAATGGAATATTATTCAGCCTTAAAGGGGAAGTAGACTCTGACAGATGCTACAACATAGATGAACCTTGAGGACATGATGTGAAATAAAATAAGCCAGTCACAAAAACACACATACTATATGATTCCACTTAGAGGAGGTAACTAGAATGGGCAAATTCATAGACAGAAAATAGAATAGTGATTGCCAGGTGTCTTAGTCCATTTTCTGTTGGTTATAATAGAATGCCTGAAACTAGGTAATAGAGAAACAAAATTTATTTCTTTTTTCTTTCCTTTTTTATGTTTACTTTTTTTTGAGATTAAGTCTCACTCTTGTCACCCAGGTTGGAGTGCAATGGTGCAACCTCGGCTTACTGCAACCTCTACCTCCTGGGTTCAAGAGATTCTCCTGCCTCAGCCTCTTGAGTAGCTGGGATTACAGGCGTCCACCACCACACCCAGCTAATTTTTGTATTTTAGTAGAGACAGAGTTTCACCATGTTGGCCAGGCTGGTCTTGAACTCCTGACCTCAGGCAATCTGCCCACCTTGGCCTCCCAAAGTGCTGGGATTACAGGCGTGAGTCACCTTGCCCGGCCCAAAATTTATTTCTTACAGTTCTGGAAGTGAGGAATCCAAGGTCAAGGGGATGCATCTGGTGAGGGTCTTCTTGCTTGTGGGGCTCTCTGCAGAGTCCTGATGCTGCTCCAGGCATCACATGGTGAGGGGGCTGAGTAGGTCTTTCTTCCCTGTCTTATAAAGCCACTAGTCCAACTCCTGTGATAACCCACTAATCCATGAGCCCATTGATCTTTTAATCCACAAATGGATTAATCTATTCACGAGGGCAGAGGTCTCATGAACCAATCACCTCTTAAAGACCCCACATCTCAATAGTAACACAGTGGAGATTAAACATGAGTTTTGGAGCCAACAAATATTCAGATCATAGCACCAGGGTCTGATAGGGAGTATTGAGTGTTAACTTGATTGGATCAAAGGATACAAAGTATTGTTCCTGGGTGTGTCTGTGAGGGTGTTGCCAAGGGAGATTAACTCAAATGTTAACTCAAATTTGAGTCGGTGGACCAGTGGACCGAGAGACACAGACCAATCCTCAATCTGGGTGGACACCATCTCATCAGCTGCCCATGCGGCTAGAATTAAAGCAGGAAGAGGAAAGTGGAAAGACTAGACTGGGTGAGTCTTTTGGCCCCCGCCTTTCTCCCGTGCTGGATGTTTCCTGCACTCGAACATTGCACTACAAGTTCTTCAGCTTTTGGACTCTTGGACTTACACCAGTGGTTTGCCAGAGGCTCTCCGGCCTTCAGCCACAGACTGAAAGCTACACTTTTGGCTTCCCTACTTTTGAGTTTTTGGGACTCGGACTGACTTCCTTGCTCCTCAGCTTGCAGACGGCCTACTGTGGGACTTCACCTTGTGATCGTGTAAGTCAATACTCCTTAATAAACTCCCGTTTGTATATACATTTATCCTATTAGTCCTGTCCCTCCAGAGAACCCTAATTCACAGGGGATGTGAGGAGGGAAATGAAGATTTATTGTTTAGTGGGTATACGGTTTCAATTTGCAAGATGAAAAAATTCTGGTGGTGGGTGGTGATGGCAGTGGCACAATATGAATGTACTGAATGCCACAGAACTGTACACTTAAAAATGGTTAAAATGGTAAATTTCATGTTACGTAAATTTTAACACAATAAAAAAACTGGAAAGAAAAAAAAAAAAACTAGGCTACTGATTATGTCCGGTTTGAAGAGAGCACAAAAAGACGTATTTGGGGGCTGCAACTTTCTATTTACTGACCTCGGTGGTGGTCACACAGGTATTTGCCTCATTATTTGCTAATCTGTACATATATACTTATTGATTGATTTTTATTTAATTTTTCATTTTGGAAATTTTCAACCATTCCCAAAAGTAAAAACCATAATATAATAAACCCAGCTGCAACAATTATTCACATTTTGCTATTTTTGTTTCATTTATGCATGCCTTCCAGTTTTGGAAAGCATGGGACATTTTGAGGCCAATTGCAGGTTTTACATCATTTCACCTATAAATACTTCAGTAGATACATATAAGCTTTTATGCATTATCTATAGAGATGAAACACCAAAAATATTTAAAGTGAAAGAGAGGGAATGGAGCTGGTCTTGAAGGCAGAAATCCCATGTAGGGAAAGTAGTGTGTGTGTGTGTGTGTACACGTGTGTGTGTTTACACGTATGTGTGTCATGGTCATGCAGCTACAGTAGGATGTCTGCTTTGGGTTGGAGGAATAGCTAAGCCTGTGTTCTTCCATCTCAGCTTGGGAGCCATAGTTGTAGCTTCCAGTGGTTGATCTAGGCACTTAAATAAACGCAGTCAAGCCTACAAGTCCAGAAGAGCTGTAACCAGAGTCCAAGAAGTCTTGTAGGGCTGGATACAAGAGTTACCCTCTTCTGTTGAGGAGCCACACTTCGTGTCTGTCTTTTTGTTTCTGTCTGGCTAGCACCCAGCAAAGTGAATTGCCCAGTGGAAAACCTCAACAATTGTTAAATGATTGGATAACGAGGGAAGAGGATGGCTCTAAAGAACGCCACAGTTTGCAGGAGGCTCAGAGTACTTTTTTTGTTTGTGGTTTCATGACTGTAAGCAAACTGCCCTGCTCTTGGTAAAACGGAAGGAGACTGTGAGCTCCTTCATGAAGTAGTGGCGACCCCACACTGCTAGTGGTGGGAAGGAGGGATTTGGTTCACGACAGAAGTGGGTGGGAACACTGAGGCCAACCCCAGTACCCCTAACATGGGCTTTGATTTGTCCTGTCACTGGATGAACCAGGTCTGCAGCTAATACAAGTTGTTAATATCCAAATCTTACAAAATATGGGTGAGAGTGGGAGTATGCCAACCAGTTCTCAGACTCCAAGTTTGGGGTCTAGGGCATTGCCAGGCCCTCTCTGCAGGTTCCTGGGCACCATGCATAGAGGCCAGTGGAAGAGGCCAACATAGAATCTCACAAGCTTCCTTTGGTCAAAACCCACTATTTATTGACCTGAGTGGTGGTCACACAAGTATTTGCTTCACAATTATTTGCTAATCTGTACATATATACTCATTGATTGATCATTATACTTATTGATTGATCATTAGTGGTTGGTCATTATGCTTATTGATCTTTTAAGTCTACTCAAGTTATCCCCTTTTAGAAGCTCCTGGTTCATAGTAAGCTCTCCATCCTCTCCTGCTACTACCTCCGTGCCTTTGCCTTGGCTATTCCTTCTGCTGCAAATGCTTTTCCCCCAGATTTTCATGTGCTTGCACTCTCACGTTCAGGGCAGCACGTAATATTGAGTCTTAATTTTAGGCCTCCTACCACAGTTCTTCCCTAGCGTACACGGTTAAACAGGGTTCACGGACCCATCTTGGAGGTCCTGGTGTCTCTCTCTCTACTAAGCCTGGCTTTGCCTCTCACCGCTGCTTTGTCCTGGGGCCACAGCTCTGTTACAGCCCATGTTCAAATATCTTCATGCTAACGAACTCGATGACCATCCTCTGTAAACAAGATAGCAACCCCTAGCTCTCCTTATCTCTGGTACCCTACTTATTTTTCTTCATAACCCCTATTGTCTGCCTCCCCAGCCTGACCAGAGAATATAAGTTCTATGGAGGCAGGAATTTCATGTTTCTTCATGGTGGTGTTTCCAGGGCCTAGAGCAGTGTTTGGCACATGGTGAAGGCTCAGTTCGTATTTGTAGAATGAATGGCTGAATGAATGGTTGATATTTCTTCTCTGGTCCATGCATGTCACTCGACACTTGTGATCTTTTATGTCTTGTCTTTCCAGCTGGAATCCTCAAGGATCTGGTCTGTTCCTGCAAGAATTGCCCCTTATTCATCTCATTTGTGAAGAAGGTATTCCTGCCCTAGGGTTATGGGGATGGCTGATTTTACATGACACCCAACACGGGGTAGATGAGACTGACAGCAGTTAACTCATCACATATACTGACAGAGGACATTGCATGCCACACAGGACCACATGAGGACTGCACTGGAGAGCAAAGTGAAGAAGGAGCAACTGTGGAAGGTGGCTTTGTAGCATCCAGAGGATGGGGTGGCCTGCATTCCCACAGGAAGATGTGATTGGCTACTTGAAATAATTCCATGAGCTGGCAGGGATCTGAAGCCTGCTACTCGAGGGTAAGCAGGAACTGTGCCTGGTCCCTTTGATAAGAACAGTTGTTTGACTGGGGGACCTTATTTAGAAGCAAAAGAGGGAGGTGAACTTGCAGTTACACCACCTGAGGCCCTCCTGGTTTTACCAGATGTCAGGACAGAACATGATATTGGACTTTAATTTTAGGCCTTCCACCACAGTTCTGAGCTAGTGTACACGGTTGAACAGTGTTCACTGGCCCATCTTGGAGGTCCTGGTGTCTCTCTCTGCTAAGCCCGGCTTTGTCTCTTACTCTTGCTTTGTCCTAAGGCTTCAGCTCTGTTACTATGTGACTTTCAGTTCCAACAACCAATTCCAGACCATTTAATCCCGGCTCTCTGGAAACTGGCTCAGCTTATATTCCTAGACTTCCTTCCTACCTTTTCCTGTTCTTGACTCCTGGTTGTGGTTCTAGCGTCTTCTCTCTGATCTCACTGCATGACTTCTGGTTGCCAGCATCCACCTCTCCTCCTCACCTGCCTATTGCAGCATGACAGGTCACAACGATCTTTCCAAGACTTCTCCTCTTCCAAGCACCTTCAGAAAGTAGGGAATGGCTTGAAGCTTGAAAGCAAAGAAACACAGCTTCCAGTGTTTCCTTAGTGCTATCAAACTTTTTCTTTTTTAAAATTTGCAATAGAGGTTTGCTCTGTCTGTCACCCAGACTGGAGTGCAGTGGCACAATCAAGGAGATCACTGCAGCCTCCATCTCTTGGGCTCAAGCAATCCTCCTACCTCAGCCTCCTAAGTAGCTGGGACTACAGGTGTGAGCCACCATGCCTGGCTACTTTTTGTATTTTTTGTAGAGACGGAGTTTTGCCATCATGCCCAGGCTGCTCTCAACCCCCTGAGCTCAAACGATCCACCTGCCTTGGCCTCCCAAAGTGCTAGGATTACAAGGTGAGCCACTGCACCCGGCCCAGTGGTATCACTTATGCCTGCCCATAAGCTCCAGCTCAATTGCTCTGACATCCCTGTGAATCAAATTCAGACGGTCTTTAGTTCTGACCAATTAACACATTGTCCTAGTGGGGGACTATGTGGCAGCTATGAAAATGCCTCACCCAGGTCTCCTACCATGGCCCCAGCTGGTGCATTCGGAGATCCATCACTCCATTTGCACTGACGCTCTGCTTCTCGGCTCACTGGGAAATCTGGGGACATGAAGAGGGGCCAGTTTCTGCAAGATATGGGACTCCTATCATGGACAACTTTGGCTCAAGGACTGTCTGTAACTTTGACCAATTGGTCTTAGCTCTGAACTGCAGCCTAAGACCTTTCTTCTTTCCTTTCTTCCCTCCCTCTCTCCTTCATAAGGGTCAGACTTGCATTATAGTCTAACCCTTTTCCAGCCTGCTCTGGCTTCCTCCCCACTTTCCCTCACCAGGTGTTTCCCCCAGTCACTCCCCTGCATGTCCAGTCCTGTTTTGGTGTCTGCTTTTGGGAGAACCGTCACTCACAAGGCTACTATGGTATGAAAGTCTTAAATGGTGTCACTGAATCCAATTTGTAGTCTTTAATCCCTCACCCCCTTCCCATGCTTTCCCCACAAGTCCCCAAAGTCCATTGTGTCATTCTTATGCCTTTGCATCCTCATAGCTTAACTCCCACTTATGAGTGAGAGCATACGATGTTTGGTTTTCCATTCCTAGATTACTTCACTGAGAATAATGGTCTCCAATCCCATCCAGAGATTGCTGTGAATGCCATTAATCCGTTCCTCTTTATGGCTGATTAGTATTCCATCATACATATATATTGTAGTTTCTTTTTTTTTTTTTTTTTTGAGATGGAGTCTCGCTCTTTCACCAAGCTGGAGTGCAGTGGCCGGACATCAGCTCACTGCAAGCTCCGCCTCCCAGGTTCATGCCATTCCCCTGCCTCAGCCTCCTGAGTAGCTGGGACTACAGGTGCCTACCACCATGCCTGGCTAGTTTTTTGTATGTTTAGTAGAGACAGGATTTCACCGTGTTAGCCAAGATGGTCTCAATCTCCTGAACTCGTGATCTGCCCTCCTAGGCCTCCCAAAGTGTTGGGATTACAGGCGTGAGCCACTGCGCCTGGTATTCACTTCATCGATTGATGGGCATTTGGGCTGGTTCCACAGTTTTGCAATTGCGAATTGTGGTGCTATAAACATGCGTGTGCAAGTATCTTTTTTGTGTAATGATTTCTTTTCCTCTGGGTAGATACCCAGTAGTGAGATTGCTGGATCAAATAATAGTTCTACTTCTAGTTATTTAAGGAATCTCCACACTGTTTTCCATAATGGTTGTACTAGTTTACATTCCCACCAGCAGTGTAGAAATGTTCCCTTTTCATCATGTCCACACCAACATCTATTATTTTTTGATTATGGCCATTCTTGCAGGAATCAGGTGCTATGATATTGTGGTTTTGATTTGCATTTCCCTCATAATTAGTGATGCTGAGCATTTTTTTCATATGTTTGTTGGCCATTTGCATATCTTCTTTCGAGTTCGGGTGATGGGTTTACCAAAATCTTACAAATCACCACTAAAGAACTTATTCATGTAACCAAATGCCACCTGTTCCCCAAAAACCTATGGAAATTTAAAACACATAAATATCAATATAATCTAAAATTTGAAAAAGGAAGTCTTAAATGGTCTCAAAGTCTCAATGGCAGATGGGGAAGGCCTGGACCTCCCAGAGATTCTGGTCAGGAGCCAACTTCACTTGTTGACATCTGCTGTCAGAGCTGTTAAAAGCAGGGCTTTGGCAGGGCGTGGTGGCTCACGCCTGTAATCCCAGCACTTTGGGAGGCTGACGCAGGTAGATTACCTAAAGTCAGGAGTTTGAGACCAGCTTGGCCAACGTGGTGAAACCCCATCTCTACTAAAAATATAAAAAATTAGCCGGGCATGGTGGCAGGCACCTGTTATCCCAGCTACTCAGGAGGCTGAAGCAGAAGAATCGCTTGAATCCGGGAGGCAGGACTTTAGGGTCAGATAAACATGGCCCCAAACTCCAGCTCCATCCCTTGAGTAGATGTGGGAGCTTCAGTGTGTCTTGCAGTCAGTTCATAGTTCAGTTTTCAAAGCTGCAAAGTGAGGTTGTAAGAGTCCATTGTGACAATGGGTGTCAAGCATTTAGGGACAGTAGATAGTGTGGCTGGGACACAGTGGGAGATCAATGAATGGCAGCTGTGGTTCTTCACACTTCATTTGCTTTGGGATGATGACATTCTCATTTTAGTAAGAACAGTTAAAGTAAATGAAGAAGGAGAACAGACCTGAAGAATCCCTGGGCAGATACTAGTTAGGCCTCCTTATCAGTGACCTCCACCTTGCTTGATTTGCAAATATGAGCAAAACTCAAATTGAGCTGTTTCTGGTTTTTTTTCTGTTTTTTAATTTTTTTTATTTTTTTATTTTTATTTTTTTACAGGGTCTCTCTCTGCTACCCAGGCTGGAGGGCAGTGGTGCAATCATAGCTCAATACAGCCTAGAACTCCTGGGCTCAAGTGATCCTCCCACCTCAGCCTCCCAGGTGGTTGGGACTACAGGTATGCACCGCTACATCTGGCTAATTTTTTTGACTTAAAGTAGAGACAAAGTCTCGCTATGTTGCCCAGGCTGGCCTCAAATTCCTGGCCTCAAGCAATCTTCCCACCTCAGCCTCCCAAAGTGCTGGAATTACAGGCATGAACCAACATACCCAGCTCCTTAACTTGAGCTATTTCTTATCAATGCCTATATTAAAGAAAAATAAAACTTAAGTTCAATGAATCAGAAGTAGCCATCAAACTCATAATGCTATAACTAGGAACTTTCCAAGATGATAGACCAAATAAGACAACTAATATCATCGCAACCCATCAAATAATTTATTTATTTTGCTTCCGCATATATCCTGCACATGCTTGCCTTTCAAGACTGGTCGTGGCAACATTTGATCTTTTTCAGTTTGGCATTTCCCAATTCCCAAATTGCTTCTTACCCAAATAAATGCTTCAAAATTGTATTGTGCCTGTATTAGAGTTCTCTTAGAGGGACAGAACTAATAGGATATATGTAAGAGTTACATTAAGTATTAACTTACATGATCACAAGGTCCCACAATAGGCCGTCTGCAAGCTGAGGAGCGAGGAGAGCCAGTCCAAGTCCCAAAAGTGAAGAACTTGGAGTCCGATGTTCGAGGGCAGGAAGCATCCAGCACTGGAGAAAGATGTAGGCTGGGAGGCTAGGCCAGTGTAACTTTTCATGTTTTTCTGCCTGCTTTATATTCAGCTGGCAGCTAATTAGATGGTGCCCATTCAGATAAAGGGTGGGTCTGCCTTTCCCAGCCCACTGACTCAAATGTTGTTAATCTCTTTTGGCAACACCCTTGCAGACACACCCAGGATTAATACTTTGTATCCCTCAATCCCATCAAGTTAACACTCTGCATTACCCGTCACAGTGCCTGAGATTTTTCTTTCACAGAATTCAGGCACAGACATTGAAGCCTAGTGGACTGAGTCCTCAAGTCGGAGCTACCCCCACCTAGAATCAGAGCCACCCTGAAGTCCTAGAGCGAGCTTGTCCAACCTGAAGCCTGTGGTAAACATGCAGCCCAAGATGGCTTTGAATGCAGCCCAACACAAATTCATAAACTTTTTACAACATCATGAGGCCGGGCGTGGTGTCTCACGCCTGTAATCCCAGCACTATGGGAGGCCGAGGCAGGCGGATCACCTGAGGTCACGAGTTCGAGACCAGCCTGACCAACATGGTGAAACCCCGTCTCTACTAAAAATACAAAATTAGCTGGGTGTGGTGGTG
>NW_012113364.1:4138634-4146215 GCF_000951035.1 Colobus angolensis palliatus | reverse complement strand
AGAGTCTCTCTCTGTCATCTAGGCTGGAGGGCAGTGGTGCAAATCATCGCTCCCTGCAGCCTTGAACTTCTAGGTTCAAGCGGTCTTCCTGCCATGGCCTTCAAAAGTGCTGGGATCATGGGTGCGAGCCGCTGCGCCTGGTCTGCTTTTGCATTTCTGACCCACTCCCAGGCACCCATCAATGGTACTGGGGCCACATTTTGACAACCACAGACGTGGGCCTTTAAGAGTTCAGATCTTACAGATGATTAAAAAGTGTTTTACCTCCTTGGTATTTAATGAAATCCAGGTTCTGGGAGGTTCTTGGAAGAGAAGGGGCTCCTGGGAGTGGGAAGAGTTTCCAGAAAGAGATGAGAAGGGGGCCCCTGGCCAACTTCATGAACTGAACCTTCGGATTTCCATAAATAAACCCTTCACGCACAGTCTCCATCTTGAAAGGCCTGTTCTTCTACCAGAAAAAGAGCTAGGGGAGCCATGTCCATAGGGCGTGACAAATATTTCTCAGCTGCCTGAAGTCCTGGTCTGTTTCACACCATCTGCTGCCTAACCTCTTGACATCCCTCTTCTCCTTTCTCCTTTTTTTTTTTTTTTTTTTGAGACAGAGTCTTGCTCTGTCACCCAGGCTGGAGTGCAGTGGCGTGATCTCAGCTCACTGCAAGCTCTGCCTCCCGGGTCCACTCCATTCTCCTATCAGCCTCCCGAGTAGCTGGGACTATAGGTGCCCACCACCATGCCCAAAAATACATGCTAACGTTTTGTATTTTTAGTAGAGACGGAGTTTCACCATGTTAGCCAGGATGGTCTCGGTCTCCTGACCTCGTGATCCTATTCTCTAAATATTTTTAAGCTGTGATCATCTTAACACAGGTAGGGTTTTCAAAACAGGAGAAATTTAAGCATGTTTGTCTTACACTTTCATAATTTTTTTTAAGAGACAGGGTCTTGCTGTGTCATCGAGGCTGCATTGCTTGGTGCGATCATAGCTCAGGGCAGCCTCAAACTCCCGGGCTCAAGCGATCTTCCAGCCTTAGCCTCGTGACAAACTGGGACTACAGGCATGTGCCGCTCCCTTGGCTAAGTTTTAAATTTTTTGTAGGCACAGGGTCTCACTATGTTGCCCAGGCTGATCTGAAACTCCTGGCTTCAAGTAATCCTCCTACCTCGGCCTCCCAAAGTGCTGGAATTATAGGCACAAGTGGCTGCATCCAGCCTCTAAACACATTTAATCTGTGATCATCTCAACACCAGGAGGATTTTCAAAACAGTGTAAACATAGGCAAGCTTAATTTACAGCTTCGTAAGATTTTTTAAATCAAAATAGCCCAAAGATGAAGAAGCTGACAACTAAAAGCAACTAAATAGGCCGAGTGCGGTGGCTCACGACTATAATCACAGCACTTTGGGAGGCTGAGGTGGGTGACCTGAGGTCAGGGGTTCGAGACCAGCCTGGCCAACATGTTGAAACCACATCTCTACTGAAAATACAAAAATTAGCCGGGCTTGGTGGCACACACCTGTAATCCCAGCTACTCTGGAGGCTGAGGCACGAGAGTCACTTGAACCTGGGAGGCAGAGGTTGCAGTGAGCTGAGATCGCGCCACTGTACTCCAGCCTGAGCAACAGAGCGAGACTCTGTCTGAAAAATAAAAATAAAAGCAACTAAACAAAAATCCGTGTGACAGGACTCAATCCCAAGCCTGATTGCTGAGATCGCCCATCCTGCATGAAAGGAGGGAAGATATCTTGGCAGAGAGAAAGCAGAACTGTGGGATGTGGTGCCCAGGCAGGGATCTGCCATCCTGCCCTGGCTCTGAACTCCCCAAGGGAGGCCTAGATTCAGGATCCCAGAGAGCAGGAGACCTTGCTCAGACGCAACAATGAGGCCCGTGGTGCTAATTAACCAGGCGATCATTGCCAAGCCCAGCTCAGTTTTCTCCTCCAGGGTCCCACCTGCCCGCCCTCTCTGGCTTATCTCTCTTCTTCTTTCCTCTTGCCTGGAACTGGGCTCACCATCAGCCCCATCAAGTTCTAGGAAGATCCGTGCCTAGCCAGGAATAAGAGAGAAGGACAGATAAACCTCTGTGGCTGCTCAAAATCCAAGGAAGCCACACAAAATTCTTCTGCTGTAGGTGGTAGAATCCTATCTGGGGCAAGCTACCTCCAGAAGCCCTAGAGTGAGTACGACAAACCCCGCAAGCCACTCCCTCCCTCACACCCTTGGCTTCAGATCTGAGACTTCAGGGTTCGCCACTGCCTGGCCTCCCAGTGCCCACGGCTGCGTAAGTGTTGCTTGTCTGTTTCCTCCTCATACTACCTTATCCCTGAGAAATATTGCTCACACCCTAGGATGTAGTTCCCTACTCTCCTCTCTCCACTGATAGAAGGGGCTTTCCAAGGGCAGGGACTGTGAATGGCCCTGCCCTATGTTCCCAGCAACAAGCACAGCCCCTGGCAGAAGGGGCGTTGCAAATGTTTAGCAGAAGGAAAAAACCCCAGGCTACATGCAGTCATGCAGCCCTTTGGGTGCAGGGAGAACAGAGCACCAGAGCCAAGACCCCCACGGTGGTTGGCCTGAAGGTTGCTCTCTGACGTGTGGCATGATTGCCACAGTCCCTGGGATGTGCAGGACAAGGTTGGGTGTAGAAGTGACAGTTTGTTCCCACAATCTCCATTACATTTTTTTTTAAATGGCACCTAAGCAGCACGTAACCTTGATCTGTAACATACTGACTATAGCCCCTGACTAGTAAGTCTGTCTCCTCTGGCCAGGCACAGAGCCTCGCACCTGTAATCCCCGCACTTTGGGAGGCTGAAGCAGGAGGATCATATGAGTCCAGGAATTCGATACCAGCCTGGGCAACATCGCAAGACCCCGTCTCGACCAAAAAAATTGAAATCAACTGGATATGGTGGTGCAAGCCTGTAGTCCCAAGTACTTGGGAGGTGGAGGTGGGAGGGATCACTTGACCCCAGAAATTCAAAGCTGCAGTAAGCTATGATCATGCCACTGCACTCCAGCTTGGGTAACAGAGCAAGACCACATCTCAATAAAACAAAATTAAATCAAAAAGTCCCTCTCCCCTGACTCAGGGTTTTCTCTGGATAAGCAGATTTTCCTGGAGGACCTGCCAAGCTGGAAAATCGAGTCCCAGGGTGTGAGCAGGTAGAGGAAGCACGTGGATTCCATCTCAGCTCTCCCGGGTGGGAGTCTTGCATAGGCTGCAATCCTTGGGCCTCAGTTTCCCCATTGTGGATCTGACCCAGCTTGAATATCCTAAAGACTATACAATTCCATCACACATTCTTTTTTTCTTGTTTTGTTTTGTTTTTTGAGACAGAGTCTCGCTCTGTGGCCCAGGCTGGAGTGCGGTGGCCGGATCTTGGCTCACTGCAAGCTCCGCCTCCTGGGTTCACGCCATTCTCCTGCCTCAGCCTCCTGAGTAGCTGGGACTACAGGCGCCCCCCACCTCGCCCGGCTAGTTTTTTGTATTTTTTAGTAGAGACGGGGTTTTCCTTGTTAGCCGGGATGATCTCGATCTCCTGACCTCATGATCCACCCGTCTCGGCCTCCCAAAGTGCTGGGATTATAGGCTTGAGCCACCGCACTCAGCCACACACATTCTTTTTAAATTTTTTCTCTTTTTTTAATTTCAACTTGTTTTAGGTTCAGGGGCACATATGTAGGTTTGTTCCATGGGAATATTCCAGGACACAAGGGCTTGGTGGGCAGATTATATTGTCACCCAGGTCATCAGTATAATACTCGTAGATAGTTTTCCAATCCTCATCCTCAATTTGGGCCCAGTGTCTGTTGTTCCCCTATTTGTGTCCTTGTATACTCAATGTTTAGCTCCCACTTGCAAGTGAGAACACGTAGTATTTGGTTTTCTGTTCCTGTGTTAACCTGCTAAGGATAATGGCCTCCAGCTACATCCATACTGCTGCAAAGGCCATGATCTCACTTTTTTATAGCTGCATAGTATTCCATGGTGTATATGTACCCTATTTTCTTTATCCAGTCTACCGTTGATGGACATTTGGGTTGATTCCATATCTTTGCTATTGTGAATAGTGCTGAAATGAACATATACGTCCATGTGTCTTTGCATGCACACACATGTCCAATGCAGCACTAGGTAGAATGTGCATGGTTGAATGACCTATTTATTTATGTGTATGGTAAACGATGGATGGATTGATTGATTGATTGATTGATTTTTGAGATAGAGTCTCGATCTGTCAACCAGGCTGCAGCACAGTGGCGTGATCTCAGATCACTGCAATCTTCTCTGCCTCTCAGGTTCAAGTGATTCTTATGCCTCAGACAACCGAGTAACTGAGATTACAGGCACATGCCACCACATCCAGCTAATTTTTTTGTATTTTTAGTTAAGACGGAGTTTCCCCATGTTGGCCAGGCTGGTCTCGAACTCCTGACCTCAGGTCATCTGCCTGTCTCAAACTCCTGACCTCAGGTGATCCGCCCCCCTCGGCCTCCCAAACAACTGAGCCTCCAGGTGTGAGCCACCATGCCTGGCCTACGGTAGAATGATTTCTATTCCTTTGGGTATATACCCTATAATGGCATTGCCAGGTTGAATGTTTACCACACTGTTACACATGTTGGGTACTTGAGGCCAGAGATGAGTTGTGGGGAGTTATCCCTGGGCAGATCATGGGCGGCAGGGCTTGGCTGGGCATCCTGCTCTCCAGATAGCATCCCAAACAAGCAGCCAGCGACCCACTTTTCCTTCCTGGTGACCAAGGGGCATAGTTCAGAATTCCAGCGGCACATGCTGGTTCCCACATTCCCTTTTTTCCCCCTTTTCTCAGCCCATTTCTCAGTCTCCGCATGAAAACTTGGCAGAAGCCAGACTGCAGACATAACCCAGTATTTATTTATGAACGATGGATTATCAAAATGATGCCAGGCATGATGGCTCATGCCTGCGATCCTAGAGCTTTGGGAGGCCAATGTGGGAGGATAGATTTGGGTCCAGGCATTGGGGATCAGTCAGGGCAACATAGTAAGACCGGATCTGTACAAAAAATTTAAAAACTTAGCTCTGTGTGGTAGTGCAAACCTGTGGTTCCCACTACCTGAGAGGCTGGGGCGTGAGGATCGCTTGAGCCCAGAAGGTCGAGGCTGCAGCGAGCTAAGATCACGCCACTGCACTCCAGTTTGGGCAACAGTGAGACTCTATCGCTAAGGAAATTTTAAAAAGGCCGGCCGTGGTGGTTCACGCCTGTAATCCCAGCACTTTTTTGGAGGCCGAGGTGGGTGGATCACCTGAGGTCAGGAGTTCGCGACCAGCCTAGCCAACATGGTGAAACCCCATCACTACTAAAAATACAAAAATTAGCCAGGCATGGTTGTGTACGCCTGTAGTCCCAGCTACTCAGGAGGCTGAGGCAGGAGAATCGCTTGAAACTAGGAGGCGGAGGTTGCAGTGAGCTGAGATCACGCCACTGCACTCTGGCCTGGGCAACAGAGTGAAACTCCATCTCAAAAAAAAAAAAGAAAGAAAGAAAGAAAGAAAAAAAGAGCACCTACAAGCCCTTGAATTAAGATGATTCCTCAGTTTTACTCTATTCCAGCAGTTTTCTAAGTGTAGTCTGGGTCTAAGTTCTCATGTTCTCACTGATTTATGTGATTTAAACATCAAAGAAACTGAACTCAGGGAGATAAAAATCAAAAGCAACTAAATTCATGGAGATAGAGAATAGAATGATGATTACCAGGGGCTGGGAAGAGGGTAGTAGGGAGGGGGTACGTGGTGATGATTAATGAGTACAAACATATAGTTAGATAGAATGAATAAGATCTAGTATTCGATAGCACAGCAGGGAGACTGCAATGAACAATAACTTATGGTACATTTTAAAGTAACTAAAAGAGTATAATTGGAACATTTGTGACACAAAGAAATGATAGATGCTTGAGGTGATGGATACCTCATTTACCCTGATGTGATCATTACACATTCCAGGCCTGTATCCAAGTACCTCATGTGTGCCATGGATATACACTATATACACATACAAATTTTTAAGAATTTTTAATTAAAAAAACTTTAAGTGTGGGTCTGGGGATCTCAGGGCTTTTCAAGACCCTTTCGGGGGTCTGCAGGGGCAAAGCTACTTTACAACAATCCTAACACAGTATTGGCCTTTTCATTCACATTCGTTTCATTCACAAGCATAGAGTGTTTTCCAGAGGCTACATGACGTGGGGTATTGCGACAGATTAAAGGCCGATTTGAGAATCTAGCTGTCTTCAGTCAGATACTGAAAAGATTTACAAAAATATAAAACAATGCCGGCCGGGCGTGGTGGGTCACACCTGTAATCCCAGCACTTTGGGAGGCTGAGGCGGGTGGATCACGTGAGGTCGGGGGTTCAAGACCAGCCTGACCAACATGGAGAAACCTCGTCTCTACTAAAAATACAAAATTAGCTGGGTGTAGTGGTGCATGCCTGTAATACCAGCTACTTGGGAGGCTAAGGCAGGAGAATTGCTTAAACCCTGGAGACGGAGGTTGTGGTGAGCTGAGATCGCGCTATTGCACTCCAGCCTGAACAAGAGTGAAACTGCATCTCAAACAAACAAACAACAACCAAAAAAAAAAAAAAAAACTGCCATTCTTCTCACTATGCTTTTCTGTTTGGAAATGATCTGCTTTCTTAAAGTGTGTTATTTATGTTAAACATGCAATGGGTTCCTTATTGTTTAAAATGAATTAATATTTTAGGAATTTATCAGCCTTATGCGCTCACACAGTAAATATCCCTAGATATAGCACACATAAACAAAAGATTTTTGAGATGCTCGATAATTTTTAAGAATGCAGAGGAAACTTTCCCTGAGAACAAAAAGTTTGAAAACTGTTTTCTACTCAACAGGAGCTTAAGGGGTTTAAAGAACACCAGATCTGGGTTCAAATGCTCAGTGTGACCAGGCATGATGGTTCACATCTGTAATCCCAGGACTTTGGGAGGATGAGGTGGGTGGATGATTTGAGGTCAGGAGTTCAAGACCAGCCTGGTCAACATGGTGAAACCCTGCCTCTACTAAAAATACAAAAAATAGCCAGGCCTGGTGGCACACACCTGTGGTCCCAGCTACTTGGGAGACTGAGGCAGGAGAATCACTTGAGTCCAGGAGGTGGAGGTTGCAGTGAGCCGAGATCACACCACTGCACTCCAGCCTGGGCGACAGCATGAGACTCTGTCTCAAAAAAACAAAAACAAATGCTGACTGTACAGCCTTCTAGCCGTGCAGACTTGGGCAAGTTACTGAACTTCTCTGAACTTGAGTTTCTTCATCCGTGAAAGGGAGGTGTTTACCTCCATGCCCGTCCCTTGTGAGGTGCTGCGTGAATATTAATTTTGCCCCAGCTTTATAGGACAAGGGCATCTTACCTTGTTCTATAAAGGTACCTTTATAGGCAGCCCGAGGGTACTTGCTGAGGGAGGAGAGATGCTTTTCTATCCTTGCTGCTGAATTAGAATTTAGTTATTTTTGCATTTCTTTTTCCTTCCTTCCTTCCTTCCTTCCTTCCTTCCTTCCTTCCTTCCTTC
>NW_012113364.1:4111571-4137510 GCF_000951035.1 Colobus angolensis palliatus | reverse complement strand
TGCTGGGATTACAGCCGTGAGCCACCAGGCCTGGCCTACAAAAGTATTTTTTAAAAAAATCAGCCAGGCATAGTGGTGTATACCTGTAGTCCCAGCTACTCAGGAGGCTGGGGCGGGAGGATCGCTTGAGCACAAGAGGTCAAAGCTGCAGGGAGCTATGATCACACCACTGCACTCCAGCCTGGGCAACACAGCAAGACTCTGTCTCTTAAGAAAAAAAAAATCACTACAGAAAGGAGTCCCTGGCTGGGTGCAGTGGCTCATGCCTGTAATCCCAGCACTTTGGGAGGCCAAGGTGGCAGATTGTGTGAGGTCAGGAGTTCGAGATCAGCCTGGGCAACATAGTAAAACCCTGTCTCTACTCAAAAGACAAAAAAAAAAAAGCCAGGCATGGTGGTGTGCGCCTATAGTCCCAGCTACTCAGGAGGCTGAGGCACGATAATCACTTGAACCCGGGAGGCAGAGGTTGCAGTGAGCTGAGATTGTGCCACTGCACTGCAGCCTGGGTGACAGATGGAGACTTTGTCTCTAAAAAAAGAAAAAAATTCCTGCAGTTGACCTCCAGTTGTCCCAGTGTGAACAGTCATCCTGACTCCCTGCTCCCTCATTTCTGAAGAAGCTGCAGTAACAGGCAAGTATTTGAGGAGACATAGAGTGCAATAAAAGCAACTTCTCTCCGGGGTCAGAAGACCAGGTTCTAGCCTCACCAAGCACTAAGCAGCTTGCGCTTGTGGCTAACTAGCAAGTTATCATGTCTCTTAGTACTTTTCTGTTTACCTTCAATGTAGTTATGAGATTACACACCAGACTAAAAACCCCAGGGTCCCCTTTGGACAGAAGAAAGTTCCAAAAATCTGTCAAGCATTATTTAGAGACTAGTCCTGTTTTTCCAAGCTGGTTGGTGACTGGCCCCTGGGGTTGCTGGTCGGGGACCTCAATTTGACAGCCTGGCAGCTGCCTTCTCATCCTCCCCCTGCGTGGTAGGGCTTTGCAGCCTTGTACCCTGGGCCAGGAGCCCGGAGAGGCCTTGCTAAAGAGACACTTGGAACTTTCCCCTGAAAACGCCTGGCTTTGATTTATTTCCCATCCTGGCCGATGTTCTGCTGACCTGATCTTCTAACCACATAATTATGTTATTAGCATATGATGAACCACAGTATACAATGTGTCCTGCTGGGGAGAATTAGAATAAACTGCCGCTTCAGCAAAGTTCCAGATAAAACAGCACCACAAAAGGAAAGAAAGAGAAGGCAGGAGAGGACAGGCCATGGTTGCAGGTACATCCACTGTGCCTCCCTCCAGGCCCCCTCCTGGGGTCATGGATGAAGAAACAGACCCAGCGAGAGTGGAGGAGTGACTGCTTGAAACTCACAGGGCCAAGGCATCCCCGGTGAGAACGAGAACCCAGCGTCAAGCCTTGCCTAGGTCTTAGCAGGAATTACAGCACTGGGAACAGAGGGGAGATGGTTTCTGCAGGCAGAGATCGGCTCAGAGGACAGAGAGCAAAATGCCTCACGATGAGGGCTCAGAGCCTGCATGGCTGGGCAGCCCCAGGAGGAGGGCCTGTGTCCCAGACCCAGGTGGAACCCACACTTGGTCACACCACAGCAGCCACAGACTCGAGGCCCAGCCCACGGTAATGCATGTAAGAGCCTGCTATGGGCCTGGCCCAGTGGCTCACACCTGTAATCCCAGCACTTTGGGAGGTTGAGACGGGCAGATCATGAAGTCAGGAGATGGAGACCATCTTGGCCAACATGGTGAAACCCCATCTCTACTAAAAAAAATACAAAAGTTAGCTGGGCATGGTGGTACATACCTATAATCCCAGCTACTCAGTAGACTGGGGCAGGAGAATCACTTGAACCAGGGAGTCGGAGGTTGCAGTGAGCTGAGATCAGGCCATTGCACTCCAGCCTGGGCAACAGAGCAAGGCTCCGTCTCAAAAAAAAAAAAAAAAGAGCCTGCTATGCTTAGGCCCACAGTTGCCACAGCTTCAAGCTCTTCTGATCTTGAATGACCCCACATTGCAGGCTCTTCTTGACTTGGAACCTTTGCTCATTGGGTTCCTTCTGCCTGGAATTCCCTTCCCCTTTCTTTCCTGGTGTCCTTTAGAGCTCGTCTCTAATGCTGTCCTTTTTTTATTTCCATTTTTTGGAGATAGAGTGTTGCTTTATCACCCAGGCTGGAGTGCAAGGGTGTGATCACAGCTTTACTGCAGCCTCCAACTCCTGGGCTCAGCCTCCTGCGTAGCTGGGATTACAGGCATGTACCCCCATCCTCAGCTCAGCTTTTAATTGTATATAGAGATGGAGTCTTGCTATGTTGCCCAGGCTGGTCTCAAGCTCCTGGACTCAAGGGATGCTCCCACCTCAGCTCCTAAAGTGCTGGGACTACAGATATGAGGCTCCACGCCTGGCCTACCATACTTCCTTGAATATAGGAACCAGAGGATGAAAGTAGAGAGATGGATCTTGTGCCATCCTGTATTGCCATAGGACTGCAGAAGTGATGGCTGCAGCTCCATCCCAGGCTGGTCTCGAACTCCTAGCCCCAAGGGATCCTCCTGCCTCAGCCTCCTAAAGTGCTGGGATTACAGGTGTGAGCCACCACACCCGGCCCAGGAATGCCTTTTGCCGGCCTCTGTCGTATGCCTGCCCCGCTGCGTTGGAATTATTTGCCTGGATGAATTACCCTTGTTGTTTCCTGTTGTAATGGACTGAATGTCTGTCTCCTGCTAAAATTCATATGTTGAAACCCTAATCTCAATGTGATGGTATTTGGAGGTGGGGCCTTTGGAAGGCAATTAGGTCATGAGAGTTCTGAACCCCGAAAATCTAAGACAGGTCTCAGTTAATTTAGAAAGTTTATTTTGCCAAGGTTGAGAACATGTGCCAGTGACACAGCCTTAGGAGGTCCTGACTGTAAGGTTCCTGTATCCATTCGAACCCCAAGAGTGCACCAACAGACAACACAAGGCAGTGTGGAGCAACATGCTGTTTTAATGAGCGCCTGGGTGCAGGCGGGCTGAGGCCTAAAATGGTGTCAACCTCACATGAGGACGGGGCAAAGGTTTTCTAGTCTCCAGTAAACAGGAAGTGTCCTAGTCTGAAATAACTGCTACGTTGTACCCGGATGGCCTCTTTCTCAATCTTCAGGGGTACGTGTCTTCCGGCCAGGGTACGTGTCTTCCGGCCGGCTCTCTTCCTGCTTCTGCTATCTTGCTGACACACACTGCTGACACAAGTAGCCTTGCACGTTGGGACTGGCCCTGAGAGGGGAGGAATTACTCAGCCCTTCAAGCTTTCAGGCCCTGGGGAGAATCTTACACTGACGACATGTGGCCAAGGTGGTCAGAGCACAGTTTGGTTGTATACATTCTAGGAAGACTTGAGAGATCAATCAACAAATGTAAGATGAACATGGGTTCAGTCTGGAAGGGCGGGACAACTCAAAGTGGGGAGGGAGCTTCCAGGTCATAGATAGATAAGAGACAAATGATTGCATTCTTTTGCATTTCTGATTCACCTCTCCAAAGGAGGCAATCAGCTATGCATTTATCTCAGTCAGCGGAGGGGTAACTTTGAATAGAGTGGGAGGCAGGTTGGCCTGAAGCAGTTCTCAACTTGACTTTTCCCTTTAGCTTAGTGATTTAAGGACCGTAAGATTTATTTGCCTTTCACAAAGTGGAACCCCCATGAATAGGATTAATGCAGTTATAATTTTTTGGTGTTTTTGAGACGGAGTCTCACCGTATTGCCCAGGCTGGAGTGTAGTTGCACAATCTTGGCTCACAGCAACCTCCGCCTCCTAGGTTGAAGCGATTCTCCTGTCTCAGCCTCCCGAGTAGCTGGGACTACAGGCATGCGCCACCCCACCCCACTAATTCTTGCATTCTGAGTAGGGACAGGGTTTTACCATGTTGGCCAGGCTGGTCTCAAACTCCTGACCTCAGGTGATCCACCCACCTTGGCTTCCCAAAGTGCTGGGATTACAGGCATGAGCCACTGTGCCTGGCCAGATTAGTGCACTTATAAGAAGAGACCAGAGAGCTAACCAGCTGTCTTTCCACCACGTGAGGACACAGAGAGAAGATGGAAGTCTACAACCCAGAATCGGGGCCTCACCAGGACCCGCCCATGCTGACATCGTGATCTTGGACTTCCAGCCTCCAGAGCTATGAAAAATAAATTGCTGTTGTTTTTGAGCCACCCAGCCTATAGCACTTTGCTACAGCAGCCCGAAGGGACTGAGACACCTGCTCCAAACTTCCTTCAGGCAGCAGCATGGTTTGATCCATCTCTGCACAAGATGTTCAAGACACTGTGGATTTGAACAGTCATGCTGTTAGGACCCTGGGGAGATGGGAGGCTGCCTGGACGTTTTTGGGCAGTGATACACGGAGAACTTTGGTGCCTTGCTGAGGAGTTCAAGGATGCAGTGCTGGCCAGTGCTTGAATTTCTCCTGCTCCCTGGAATCTGGAGATGAGAGGGAGTCTGTTTCTGAAGATCAGGAGGCTCCAGCTCGAGGAGAAGGGGATGATGAGCCTGGTGGCCAGCTGGGTGGCAAATGAATGGGAGGCTACAGATAGGAGTCCTAGAGTAGGAAGGCAGAAATAAGACCACCTGAGCAGACGGCACAGTGTGGTGTGTTTTGTTTTTTGTTTTTTTAAGACGGGGTCTTGCTCTGTTACCCGGGCTGGAGTGCAATGGCATGATCTCGGCTCACTGCAACCTCCACCTCCTGGGTTCAAGTGATTCTCCTGCCTCAGCCTTCCAAGTGGCTGGGATTACAGGCCTGCACCACCGTGCCCAGCTAATTTTTGCATTTTTAGTAGGCAGGGGGTTTCAACATGTTGGTCAGATTGGTCTCAAACTCTTGACCTCAAATGATCCGCCTGCCTCAGCCTCGCAAAGTGCTGGGATTATGGGCGTGAGCCACCGGGCCCATCCAAGAGCATGGTATTGATGAGAGGCAATCTTCCCTGCATTTGGCCTCCGTTCTGGACACCCAAGGGTGCTTGCTGCAGCCCAGGGGGCCTGCTGTACCCGTCCCCCCTCCCCTACCTCCACCCTGGCCATGCCTCAAGCCTCCTTCCTCTCTTTTCCGCTCCTGGATCCAGAGTGGGGCTGGCGGAGCCAAGTGACTGCTCCGACTATTCCCCTAGTTGGCTTTTGCCGCTGCTCTTCTCCCTGATGAAGTTCCCAGAGCCTCTGCTCCAACATTCCTACTTCCTGGAGGCGCCAAACTCACTCCAGTCCTTCTCACTCTCAGCCAATGACCTCATCTGCTTCAGGGAGATTGGAACCACGCAGCGTGAACTCTAAATTCCATCCCTTCTGCTTCTTAATATCCATCCTCTCACCCTCCTGTCTTCCTTTTCTCTCCTCTCCTGGCAAGAGAATCCCTCCCCTTTGCCTCCAGCCCCCTCCCATTTTTCCCCTTCTTTCCCGGTTGTTCCTTGGTGTCTAGAGCAGGACTGTTCCATCCCAAGGAAAATATGACTCCTCAACCCAGATGGTCCTCAAGCTGCCGCCCTTCAGTTCTCCTTCCTGTTACCAGCAAACTTGGAGAAAGAAAGATTCGTCCAAACACCTCTGCTCCTTCACCTTCCTCAACCCTCATAATCACGATTTCAACCCAAAGCATGACCAAAAAGATGCCCTTGGAAAGATCATCACAATATGTTGTGAATCAAAAAATACAGATGGTAAAACATGATGTGTACTGCAATTCCATTTCTTGTTTTAAAAAGCATTATATTTACATATTTTTTTCATTGAGAAATGTTATATAATAAAATAACAGAAGGTATATCTAAATGATGCGATTGTGGGTGTTTTTAATTCCTTTTATCTATTTTCAGATTTTTCTTAAGGAACATGAATTATGTGTAAAAAAAAACATTCAGGCTTCAGAAAAAAGACAGCAAACTGCTTTTCAGATGTTCAGAAATAACCTTGAAATTCAATGACACATCACTCCTTATATATCAAAAGGATAGATCAAAAATTTAAAAGTAAAAAATGAAGCAATAAAAGAATTAGAAGAATCTTGGTGTAGTTGAGACTTTTCTGTGGCTTTTGAGGTTTGAGAAAGATAGGTTTATCCAATATACTTGGTGGCAGCAAATACAGTGAACAAAGTCAAAATACATGGGACTAAGTGGGGGAATTAGGCTGGGTACAGTGGCTTATGCCTGTAATCCCAGCATTTTGGGAGGTGGAGGCGGGAGGATCACTGGAACCTAGGAGTTTGAGACCAGCCTAGGCAACATGGTGAAACACCATCTCTACACGATTAATTTTAAAAATTAACCAGGCACGGTGGCACATACCTGTGGTCCTAGGTACTCAGGAGGCTGAGGTGGGAGAATCGTCTGAACGCTTGAAGTCGAGGCTGCAGTGAGCGTGAACACACCACCTCACTCCAGCCTGGATGAAAGAGTAAGACCCTGTCTCTAAATAAATAAATAAATAAAAGTAGGAGAAATTTGTTGTATGTTAAAATGGTTAGTTCCCTTAAACTAAATATTTAAATACTACTTTTGAATCAATAAGAAAAAATAGCAACTAATCAATAGAAAAATGAATGGGCAAAGAACTTGAAATACTTCCCAGAAAAAGATAGACTTAACTTAGAAACACATGAAGAGGAAGGCAGCAAAACTTTACAAGAAAAGGCACCAGTTCTATTATTTGTATTAGATTGTCAAAGAATAAAAATATTGATCATGTACAGTGCAGACAATAATATGCAGAAACTGAGATTTTCACACACTGGGGTGGGAAATTGATCTATGCAGTGCTATCTTTCCAAATTTAAAATTCACAAGCTCTTTGAGCCATCACACACTTCTGGGAATTTATTCTAGAGATATTCTTCTAAAGAATCAGCTGTTGGTTTCTTTGATTCTCTCTATTGTTTTCCTGTTTTTGATTTGGTTGAGCTCTGCTCTAATTTTTATCTTCTTCCTGCTGTTTGCTTTAGATTTGCTTTTCTTTCCTTCTTTCTTTCTTTCTCTTTCTTTTTCTTTCTTTTTTTCTTTCTTTTTCTTCTTTCCTCTTTCTTTTTCTTTCTTTCTTCCTTTCGTCTTTCTTTCTTTCTTTCCTTTCCTCTTTCTTTCCTTTCCTCTTTCTTTTTCTTTTTTCTTTCTTTCTTTCTTTCTTTCTTTCTTTCTTTCTTTCTTTCTTTCTTTCTTTCTTTCTTTCTTTCTTTCTTTCTTTCTCTTTCTTCTTTTTCTTTCTTTTCTTCTTCCTTTCCATTCTTTCTTTAGACAGGATCTTGCTGTCCCCCCCAGGCTGGAGTGCAGTGGTACAATCATAGCTCACTGCAGCCTCAGACTCCCAGGATCAAGTGATCCTCCTGCCTCAACCTCCCTAGTAGCTGGGACTACGGGCACATGCCACCACACCCAGCTAATTTTGTTTTTAAATTTTGGGGGGGTCTCGCTATGTTGCCCATGCTGTCTGGAACTCCTGGCCTCAAGCAATTCTTTCCCCTTGGCCTCGGAAATAGGTTTTTTTTTCTCTCACGAGTTTCCTAAGGTGGAAATTTAGGCAAATTTGTGATTTTTCATCTTTGTCGAATATAAGTATTCAATGCTATATTTCTCCCTCTAAAGACTACTTTTTCTGCATCCCACAAATTCTGATTTATTTTATTTCAAAAGACTGAAGTTTCCTTTAAGACATCTCTTTTTAGACCCATGGGCTATTTAAAAGTATAGTGTTTAATTTCCAAATCATTGGGCTTTTCTTACTATGTCTTATTGATTTCTAGTGCAATTTGGATATGATGCAAGAATGTCCACTGTATTATTTCTATTCCTTTACATTTTTTGAGGTTTGTTTTGTATCCCAGAATATGATCTATTGTGATGAGTGCTGCTTGTGTACTTGAGATAAATGTGTATTCTACTATTGTTGAATAAAGTGTTCTATAAATGTCAGTTAGGTTAAGTCAGTTGATTATATTTTGTCTAAAATTGATTGTTAGTGATTTGTCCAACATTAATATGATGACTCCTGCTTTTTTTGGTTAATGTTTTCACAGTATATTTTTCTTCATCCTTTTTTTAAAAAACGTATCCATGGGCTGGGCGTGGTGGCTCATGCCTATAATCCCAGCACTTTGAGATGCTGAGTTGGGTGGTCACCTGAGGTCAGGAGATCGAGACAAGCCTGGCCAACATGGTGAAACCCCATCTCTACTAGAAATACAAAAATTAGCCGGGCGTGGTGGCACAACCCTGTAATCCCAGCTACTTGGGAAGTTGAGGTGGGAGAATTGCCTAAACACAGAAGGTGGAGGCTGCAGTGAGCCAAGATCGCACCACTGCACTCCAGCTTGGGTGACAGAGCAAGACTCCATCAAAAAAAAAGAAAGAAAGAAAAAAGTATCCATGTCTTTGCAGTATATTTAAAGTGAGTACATTGTATACAAAATAAAATATAGTTGAGGCTTGACTTTTTAAAAAAAATCCAATCTGACAATGTCTGTCTTTCAACTGTTGTGTTTAGATCATTCACATTTAAAATAATGGCATAGCACAGTGGCTCATGCCTATAATTCCAGCACTTTGGGAAGTTGAGGCAGGTGGATCGCTTGAGGCCAGGAGTTCGAGATGAGCCTGGCCAACATGGTGAAACCGCATCTCTACTAAAAATACAAAAATTAGCCAGGTGTAGTGGTGCACACCTGTAAACCCAGTTACTTGGGAGGCTGAGGTAGGAGGATTGCTTGAACCTGGGAAGTGAAGTTTCCACCAAGCAGAGATCACACCACTACACTCCAGCCTGGGTGACAGAGCCAGAATCTGTCTCAAAAAATAAAATAAATTTTAAAAAAGCAATGACTCATATATTTGGACTAAAACTTACCACATTTCCAAGCTCTTTTCTTTTTGTTGTATTTGTTCTTTGTTTCCTGTTTACTTGTTTTTTTTTGTTTTTTTTGGTTTTTTTTTTTGCCTTCTCTGGTTTTAATGAGCATTTTTATGATTCTGTTTTATCTTCTCTATTAATTTACTATTTGTACTTTTTTAACTTTTCTAGTGGTTTCCCTATGATTTACAATATACATTTTTAAGTAATCTGCGTCCATCTTTCATTATAATAACATTTCATCAAAATATCATATCACTTCATGCATAGTGAAAGGAACTTAAAACAAAATCCCCAAATCCCAGTTCCTTCTTCCCATGTCTTGTTTTACTGTGGTCATATATTTCTCATTTACATATGATATAAGCACCAATACAACACTACTGTTATTTCTTTCTACAGTCAGTGATTTTTTTATAGCAACTAAAATTTTTCTTAGTTATATTTTACTTTTATCTCAATTCCAATGCTCTTCATTTCTTTGTGTATATCTAAGTTTCTTACCTTAATAATATTCCTTCTGCCTAAAGAAAAAACCTCTTTCTTTGTTACTTGAGCATGGAAAGTTGAAGTTTTTCTTTTGATTTAGTTCTAGGAAGTGAGTGGAATCAGCCTTAGGTTCCCTACCTCTAGACCCTATGCTCCTGCCTCAGATGGATGGAGATAATCCAGAGGCGTTGGCTGGGGAAGGGGAGTGGCAGCCACTGATGGAACTCCACAGAGACCCTTCTTCACACTATTTTCTTTCACCACTTTAAAAGGCATTACTCCACTGTCTTCCTTCTTTCTTGCCTAGTTTCTTTTCTTTTTTTGAGACAGAGTCTCATTTGCATAGAAGTGTGACTTTGTAGCTTCACTTCAGCCTTTGATTGGTTGCCTTCTGCAATCAATCAGACTGATGGAAGACCACTCCTTCATTTACATAGGGTGTAAACCAAGTAACCAATGGGAAACCTCTAGAGGGTATTTAAATCCCAGATAATTCTGTAACCAGGACTCTTGAACTGCTTGCTTGAACCCACTCACACTCTGTGGAGTGTACTTTCATTTCAGCAAATGTGTGCTTTTGATGCTTCCTTCTTTCATTGTTTTGTTTGTGCATTTTGTCCAGTTCTTTATTTAAAATGCCAAGAACTGGGACAATTCGTAGTCAAGACCCTGCACCCGTAACACTTCCTGTGAGAACCTGGTGGAGTTCCTGGAGGAAAACCTGAAAAGGGAGGAGGGAATCTCCTCCCCCCATGACTACAGCCCCCAGGAGCCTCACACTGTCATACTAGCCTAATAGGAAGCAAAATTTCTCGTTTTGTGTTTCTATGAGCGTATATGATACCCAGTGGCTTCTTCTTTGCTTCTCCCCCAGGTAAGCAAATAAGCAGGTCAGGAGTTTCCCTGCAAGCACCTGTTTCTCTTCAAGATGGCGGTGTGTCCTGTGACCTGTTCTCTAATCTCAGCTCTCTAATGGGTTCACGAAAAGTCATTAATGTGATGCCTGTCCAGTTTTTATCTTGTAACAATAGGAGCTGATCTTTAAATTCTCTACATATCCCAGAGATGTACTTTAAAATATAAAAGGAAAAAAAAATCAGTCATGCATCACTTAATAATGTGTATTCATTTTGAGAAATGTGTCATTAGGCAATTTTGTCATTGTTTGACCATCACGGAATGTACTTACACAAATCCAGATGATCTAGCCTACCAGGTAACCTACATACCTAGGTTACATGGTACAGCCTATTGCTCTGAGGCTACACACCTGCACAGCATGTGACGGTACTGAATACTGCAGACAATTGTAACACAATGCTAAGTATTTATGTATCTAAACCTACCTAAACATAGAAAAGGTAACACATTGCACTATGACGTTACCACAGCTATGACAACTGTAGGCAACAGGAATTTTTCAACTTCATGATAGTCTTATGGGACCCAGTCGTGTATGTGGGCTATCTTTGACCACAATGTCTTTTTGAGGCACCTGAATGTGTATATATGCATGTATATGTATTCCCCTAACACACACACATACAGATATATATATATACACACACACACACACACACACACAGAGAAATGTATTGCCTCATTATTTGTACTAGAAAGAATGACTTAGAAAAACCTAAAAGTCCCCTAGCATGGGGGCAGAAATCAGCCATAATGCAGTTGTACAATGGAATATTATGCAGCATATCTTAATGGCAATGAGCTGTGCAGTACAGTAGTTAAAAGGAATGAGATGGAACATTATGCAGAAGCTAAATAGAATGGTGGATGCTAGAAATTATCAGAAAATACCAGTTTGTACAGTTTAAAGGCTTTTTTTTTTCCGTGTAGTAAACTTTAGAGCTATTACCAAAACTCTGGTTTTTCCGCCTTCTGGAACATGGTAGGAACACACGTCCCTTTGAAATTTGTGTGGTATGCTTTAGCCAATGAAATATTAGTGAGGGAGTTACACTGGATTTCAGCCAGCATTCAGCCCCTTGGCAGGTAGCCTTGTGCAGGGTCCAACCTGCCTAACCATACATAGCAGTCCTACTGAGACGGGGTTGATCTGTGCATTTATGAACCCCAAGGATCATATGGACATGGGTTTAGGGCTGCCATTTTGGGCCCCTGAGTGCTGGAGCGAGAATGAAAGAGACACCCAGGAGGGGGACTGAGAAGGACAGAGACACAGAAAGGCAGAGAGATAAGGTGATGGGCGGAGACAGAGTGTGAGACACACCCCAATGGGCACTTCTTTCTGATTTCCAGTCTAAATCCTTGGAGTGACCTGGCTTTACTTCATTCCCATGAGCTGTGTGAGAAACCATGACATCTTGAAATAAAGTACCATTTAGGTAAGCTGATTTGAGTGAGTTTCTGCTCTTGCAATGAAGTTACCTCCAAAACATGCATCTTTTAAAGATTTCTCCACAATTTGGCTCACCCTATTTTTCTAGCCATTTCTCCTAACATCCCCCAGGACAGAGCCTTCCTCAGGCTTCCTTGTTTCCCAGACACCTCCAACACTGGCTGCCTGAGTACCTCTGAACACCACTCCTTCTGTGCAAAAGCCCCACTCTCCATATTATTCTGTTACTGACTTAAGACAGCACATTCTCCATGGCGCAGTTTTATGTCCTCCCTTACCAATCCCTCTCCATCCTCTGGACAGAATCCCTTTCTCAGCTCTGGATTTATTCTTCTCTTGAACCATTTGTCAGATTCTGCCTTGTACTATAGTTGTTTTGATTGTTTTACTTTATTTCTGCAGCTTAATTTTAAGCTCCTTGATGGTAACAAGTGTTATCTTAATCATCCGCCAAGGACTTAAATGTTTCCTGCATGTTTACATTATGTGGGACTGTACTTATTAGTTCTACTACCTCCAGAAATAAGAAGAAAGAGGAGGAAGGTATAACTGGTCCTCAAAGCAAAGCCCCTTCCCGTTCCTTCAGTACTGAGCACCCAAATAATAAAAATGGAAAGGATTGATATCATTTAATCCCTGCCAGGCATTGTTCTAAGGGCTTTGATATTTATTAATGCAAGTCATCATAATAAATTCCTATAAGGAATATACAGTTAGTCTCAATTTTTTGATGAAGAGACTTGCCCATCCAAGGGCACATAACAAAAGGACAGAACCTAAATTTTTACCCAGATAACCTGTCCTCAAGGTCCATGCCTTCAATCACTTGGCCATGAGAAGGGCCTGAGAGGAAAGGAAAAGTGGGAACTAGCGTGCTCACTTGCTGGTCAACGGAGAGGACCTGAGTGAAGCCCATGCTCTTGATTGCAGTGCATATGAAAGGGATGAAGGAAGAATTCCACCTATAGACCAGTGCATTAGTTCATTCTCATGCTGCTGAATAAAGACGTACCCAAGACGGGGTAATTTATTTAAAAAGAAAAAAGAGAGAGAGAGAGATTTAATGGACTCATAGTTCCACGTGGCTGGGGAGGCTGCACAATCATGGCGGAAGGTGAAGGAAGAGCAAGGGACACATCTTACATGGCAGTAGGCGAGAGAGAGCTTGTGTAGGGGAACTCCCCTTTATAAAACCATCAGATCTCATGAGACTTATTCACTATCCCAAGAATAGCAGGGGAGTGACCCACCCACATGACTCAATTACCTCCCACTGGGTCCCTCCCACAACATGTGGGAATTAAGGGGGCTACAATTCAAGATGAGATTTGGGGGGGACACAGCCAAACCATATCAACCAGGGATTTCTGCTAGCATAGAGAGACTCGTAATGGGTCTATGGAAAAGCTTCATGCATACACATTCAGGAATGGGTGTGTGAGCTGTCTCTTTTAAGGGGGAGGAGATCCACAGCTTTCACCAGAGTCTCAAAGACATCTGTGACCTCTCAAAGGACTAAGAAACACAGTTTGAAGGGGAGATGGATGAACGAAGAAAGGGGAATGAAAGGAAGGAATGCCAGCAAGGTAACAGAAAGTGAGAAGCAGTTAGAAACAGAGAGAGGAAGGGAGGAATGTGAGAAATATAAGAACTGTTCCACATTACATGTTTACACCGTGGTCCTCAGGGGAAGCAGAGAAGTCTGATCCTTGTTTCCAAAACATGCTAAGTACTAAGTTCCCAACAGGCTGCTAGTGCTCGGGGACAGGGGTATGTGTGCAGGTGCATGCTTATGAGATAATGAGTCCTAAGGGGACAAATGACAGCACGACCTCAATCCTGCCCTGCCTGATCACTTTCCCCAGTCACAGCGAATGGCAGAGGAGAGTCTTTAGGATGGCACTGGATTAATTCTGAAGCACTCTCAGTGGTAAGAATTGACCTTGCTGGGTGCTAGTAATGGTCAGTGGTTCATGTGCTTGAGGATCAGTCAGTACCCAACACGGATAACACACTGCCACTCCAATCCTCCCCCACACTTGTACACAC
This sequence comes from Colobus angolensis palliatus, assembly GCF_000951035.1. NCBI lineage: Eukaryota > Metazoa > Chordata > Mammalia > Primates > Cercopithecidae > Colobus > Colobus angolensis. The sequence goes on along the minus strand of NW_012113364.1, from coordinate 4,123,712 downwards.
CACTCTGTGGCTGCCCAATCTGCCTGGAAAATTACTATCAGGTCTGTTCACGCCCATGTGAATTTTCTGTTGCTCTCTCTAAGTTGTCTTCTGGGGACATTACCTTGGATCTTCCTAATGATGCTGCCATCTTGCCACAAGTATTAGTAGAGAACAGCTGTTGAAAGTGTGAGTCAGAAGTTGAGAGTCAAGACAGCATATTTAAGACAGTGCATGTTCTGATTTAAGACAGCACATTCTCCATGACCATTTTATGTCCTCCCTCGCCAACTCCCTTCCTCTGGACAGAATCCTTTTCTCAGCCCTGGATTTATTCTTCTCTTGAACCTTTTGTCAGATTCTGCTTTGCTTTGTAGTTGTTTCAATTATTTTATTTCTGCAGCTACATTTTAGGCTTCTTCATAGTAATAAGTGGTAGAAAGAAGTGCCCATCAGGGTAGATCTCATACTCTGTCACTTGTCCTCTGATCTTAAGCAAGTTACTTAACCTCAGTTGTCTCATCTGCAAGTTGGAATTGAAGTATTTCCATATGTATAGGGTTGCCCTATATGTTAAGTACACTTGGGTGTCTAAAGCACTTGGGACAGCGCCTGGCCCAGAGTATGCACTTGAGGCATTTTAACTGTTGTCAGTGTCTGCTATGGTTTGAATGTAGTCCCCAAAGTTGTGGAGTGTGCTGGAGACTTAATCCCCAATGCAACAATATTGGGAAATGGGATCTTTAAGAGGTGATTAGGATTAATGTTGTTATTTTGGGAATGGGTTTGTTATCATGGGAGTGGGGATGAATTCAGCTCCTCTCTTTCTCTCTCTTTCTCTCTTACCTCCACTTCTCCCATATGCTGCCTTCTGCCATGTTAAGACACAGCAAGAAGGCCCCCACCAGATGCTGATGCCTTGTTCTTGGACTTCCCAACCTCCAAAGCTGTGAGGAAATAATTTTCTGTTCTTTATCTGTATAGCAGCATGAAATGGACTAAGAGAGTGTGCAAAGCATCTCTGGGCTTGTCCCTGGGAGGGGACCCCAAAGTCAACTGCAAAGACATACTTTTTAACCCTCTGTGGGGTTACACAGCATTTCCCAGCCTAATCACTCATTTATTCACCAAATTGAGCCCAAGTCTTTAGATGAAGATGAGCTTCGATTAGAAAAGAGACCACAGAATCTAGATAATTATGAAAAAGGGAAGTTAACTGTTTGACCAATGACAGAACTACACGAGAAAGTGTATGGTCTCCAGAGAGAACAGCTTTATGCTTTTCATTTTGTAAAGTTTTCTTTAATCCCCACACAGTGTTTTTATCCCTATAAAAGCAAAATAAGAATGTTTTGAAAAACTTAACAATTAGTGAAGTTTTAAATCAACCCCTTTTATAATCTCTCCATAAAAGTCCATTCCTGTTATATTTTTGTTGTATTTCTTCTCATCTTTTTAGATTAAATATGGTCAATATCATATAACCTCCACGTATTGGTGCCTCGGATTTTTACTGAACACCATGACATTAGCGTTTTGCTGTGTTATTAAACTGACTTTGCTGAGTCATGATAAAGATAGTGGAGTCAAGCAGGCTTAGTGATTCTTCCTCTCCCACACTAATGAAATGAAGGATAGAAATCCAAAGAGGATAGAAATAATTTCAGAGTGAAAACCCACCTCAAATTCCCCAGGAAATAAAAGGGGGCACAATTTCCTGGCTTACACTTTAGAAAGTGGTAGCTGGAGACGATTCTGGTGAGCATATCCCAGTGTGGCTTCTAACCAGGCAGCTACCACCAGAGAGGGAAAGGGAGGAGAAGGTGAGTTGTGAGCCAATAAAGCCTGGGAAATCCTTATAGCATCCCCCAAATATATGTGCAGTGACCCAAGGGGCTGAAGAGCCTGTCCTAGGTGAATCATGGAGCCACCATAGGCATGGAGATGGCATCCCTGACTATGGTTGTGGTCAATAAGGGAAGCCATCGAAGTCACCAGAACTCTCAATGGTCTCTCTAGCTAGAGTTGTAATAACTAGCAACTAATCACCCACCACTCCATCACATGCTCCCCAAACCCTCACCCCATACAATAAATGGGGCCCTCAGAATTAAAGACCAAAGAGAAAATAATGAAATAAAGTTCTATGAGAGAAAAGGAGTAAGAGAGAAAGATACATAGTAAACCAGGAAGAAAGTCAAACAGAAAAATATAAGGAGCATTGGGGGTGGGGTATGGGCCAGGGGTTTATCAAATAAGGAAGTCTCTCAGTGGGAATAAAATTCGAGTTAGTCCTGAAGAGTGTGATTCAGTCATGCAGAGAAATCCATTGGAGCTTCTCCAATCACCCAGGGAGCTTAAAACAGACATACAAAAAACCTCCACCACCAGTTACACTTTTGGCTCCATGTCAGGGTATGGGTTGAGGCCCAGGCGCCTGTATTTTTTCAAAATTCACCAGGTAATTCAAAAGCACAAGGAGGGTCAAGATGTACATCTTTGGGTGCAAAAAGATATCAAATTACAGACCACTAAATTTGGTTTCTAGTAAAGGAATGACTAAAAATTACAGAATCATCTTGGAGATATTGCGGGTTCAACTGCAGACCACTGTAGTAGAGCAAATCTTTCAATAAAGCAAGTTCTTTTAGTCAGGGTTGTCTAGAAGGACAAAACTAATAAGATAGATGTATATATGAAGGAGACTTTATTAAGGAGTATTGACTCACCCGATCACAAGGTGAGGTCCCGTAACAGGCCGTCTGCAAGCTGAGGAGCAAGGAAGCCAATCCAAGTCCCAAAACCTTAAAAGTAGGGAAGCTGAGAGAGCAGTTTTCAATCTGTGGCCAAAGGCCCGAGAGTCCCTGGAAAACCACTGGTGTAAGTCCAACAGTCCAAAAGCTGAAGAACTTGGAGTCTGATGTTCAAGGGCAGGAAGCATCCAGCACAGGAGAAAGATGAAGACCGGAAGACTCAGCAAGTCTGCTCTTTCCACCTTTTTCTGCCTGCATTATTCTAGCTACACTGGCAGCTGATTAGACGGTGCCCACCCAGATTAAAGGTGGGTCTGCCTCTCACAGCCCACTGACTCAAATGTTAATCTCCTTTGGCAACACCCTCACAGACACACCCAGGAACAATACTTTGCATCTTTCAATCCAATCAAATTGACACTCAATATTAACCATCACACAAGTCATGCACATTTTTTGGTTTACCAGTGCATATAAAAGTTATGTTTACACTATACTGTAGTCTATTAAGTGTGCAATAGTATTATGTCTAGAAGAACAATGTATATTCCTTAATTTAAAATTATTGATGAAAAATGCTAACAATCATCTGGGCCTTCAGCAAGTCATAAATCTTTTTGCTGGTGAAGAGTCTTGCCTCAATGTTGATGGCTGCTGACTGATCAGGGCGGTGGTTGCTGAACATTGCAGTGGCTGTGGCAATTTCTTAAATTAAGACAACAATAACATTTACCACATTGATTGACTCTTTCATGAAATTTCTCTGTAGCATGCAATGCTGTCTGATGGCATTTTACCCAAGTAGAACTTCCTTCAAAATTGGAGTCAATTCTCTTAAATCCTACCAATGTTTTATCAGCTAAGTTTATGGAGTATTCTAAAACCTTTGCTGTCATTTCAACAATGTTCACAGCATCTTCACCAGGAGTAGATTCCACCTCAAGAAACCACTTTATTTGCTCATCCATAAGAAGCAAGTCCTCATCTGTTCAAGGTTGATCATGAGATAATAACAGTTTCAGTCATATCTTCAGGCTAATTCTAGTTCTCTTGCTATTTCCACCACATCTGCAGTTCCTTCCTCCACTGAAGTCTTCAAACCCTCAGAGTTAACCAAGAAGGTTGGAATCCACTCATTCCAAACTCCTGTTATATTGATGTTTTGATCTCCTCCCATAAATTATGGATGTTTTTAATGGCATCTAGAATTTAATGAACTCTTTCCATGAAGTTTTCAATTCACTTTGCCTAGATTCATCGGAGGAATCAGTATCTATGGCAACTATTTCCTTACAAAACATACTTCTTAAATAGTAAGACTTGAAAGTCAAAATTACTCCTTAATCCATGAGCTGCAGGATGGCCGTTGTGTCAGCAGACACGAAAACCGCTGGGACTACAGGCACTCACCACCACACCCGGCTAATTTTTTGTATTTTCGGTAGAGACGGGGTTTCACCGTGTTAGCCAGGATGGTCTCAATCTCCTGACCTCATGATTGGCCCGCCTCAGTCTCCCAAAGTGCTGGGATTACAGGCGTGAGCCACCGCACCTGGCCTATCAGTTATCTTTGATGTTACTATTATAATAATTTTGGGGTTCCATGAGCCATACGCATATAAGATCATGAACTTAATTGATAAATGTGTGTGTTTCAACTGCTCCACCAACCGACCATTCTCCCATCTCTCTCTCTTTCCTTGGGCTTCCTTATTCCCTGAGACACAACAATACTGAAATTAGGCCAACTAATAATCCTGCAATGGCCTCTAAGTGTTCACGTGAAAGGAAGAGTAACACATCTCTCTTTAAATCAAAAGCTAGAAATGATTACGTTTAGTGAGGAAGGCATATCAAGTCAAGACAGACTGGAAGCTAGGCCTCTTACACCAAACAACAAGCCAAGCAGTGCAAAGGAACAGTTCTTGATGGAAATTAAAAGTGCTACTCCAGTGAACACATGGATGGTAAGAACCTGAAACAGACTTACTGCTGATGAGGGGAAAGTCTTCTCGTACATCTCCATCAGAGCTCTTGGGTGACCAGCTGCATTGTCAATGAGCAGTCATGTTTTGGAAAGAATCCTTTTTTTTCTGAACAGTAGGTATCAACAGTGGGCTTAAAATATTCAGTAAACCATGCTGTAAACAGATGTGCTGTCATTCTGGCTTTGTTGTTCCATTTTTAGAGCACAGGCAGAGTAGTTTTAGCATAATTCTTAAGGGCTCTAGGGTTTTCAGAACGGTAAATGAGCACTGGCTCCAACCTACAGTCATCAGCTCCGTTAGCCCCTAACAAGAGAGTCAATTTGTATTTTGAAGCTTTAAAGCTTCTAGTCTGTTGTTGAGTATAGCCCACCTTCATCAATGATCTTAGCTAGATCTTCTGGATAACTTGCTAAAGCTTCTCCATCAGCAGTTGCTGCTTCACCCTGCATTTTTATGTTATAGAGGTGGCTTATTTCCTTAAACCTCATGACCCCACCTCTGCATGTCAACTTTTCTTCGGCTGCTTCCTCACCTCTCTCAGTCTTCATAGAATTGAAGAGAGTCGGCTGGGCATGGTGGCTCAAGCCTGTAATTCCAGCATTTTGGGAGGCTGAGGCAAGTGGATCACTAGGTTAGGAGATCGAGACCATCCTGGCTAACACGGTAAAACCCTGTCTCTACTAAAAATACAAAAAAAGTAGCCGGGCATGGTGGTGGGTGCCTGTAGTCCCAGCTACTTAGGAGGCCGAGGGAGGAGAATTGCGTGAACCTGGAAGGCAGAGCTTGCAGTGAGCAGAGATTACACCACTGCACTCTAGCCTGGGGCACAGTGAGACTCCATCTCAAAAAAAAAAAAAAAAAAAAGAATTGAAGAGTGTTAGGGGCTTGCTGTGGATTAGGCTCTGGCTTAAGGGAATGTTGTGACTAGTTTTATTGCCTATCCAAACCACCAAAACTTTCCTCTCATCAGCACTTCAATGGCAAGCGTCTTTTGAGGCAAAAAATATTCATGACTATAAAGAACAGTCACTTAATGCAGTCAGATAAATGGATTGCAGTGTCTCCTGGGAAGTTCATCTCTTCATTTATTTGTTTTTATTTTCTTAGATACTATGTTTGATTTCCACCTAATGTTTAAATTTAGCAGCTCTGGGTGTATTGATTTCTCTTTTTAAAATGTAAAGCCTTCTCCCCAGTGTTGCTATAAATATCAGCCTAGAGATGAGAGGAACCTTGTTGGGACATCCATCACCCCATGGACCACTATGAATGAGGCAACTGATTGGATTGCCCAAGAGGCTGATTCCCAGTTCTCCTCCATCCTCTAAAGGCTTCAAAACCCAATACCACATCTTGGTGAGAAGGATAGCCGTTTTATATAAAGAAAGGAATTCTCCAGGAATAGCAGTAAGAAGCCTACTTTCGGCCAGGCGCAGTGGCTCACGCCTGTAATCCCAGCACTTTGGGAGGCCGAGGCGGGCAGATCACAAGGTCAGGAGATGGAGACCATCCTGGCTAAACACGGTGAAACCCCGTCTCTACTAAAAAAAAATTATATATACAAAAAATTAGCTGGGCGTGGTGGTGGGTGCCTATGGTCCCAACTGCTCGGGAGGCTGAGGCAGGAGAATAGCGTGAACCCAGGAGGCAGAGCTTGCAGTGAGCCGAGATCACACCACTACATTCCAGTTTGGATGACAGAGCAAGACTCTGTCTCAAAAAAAAAGGGCTATTTTCCCCAATTCCAGATCTGTTTACAAGAGGTGTTAGGCAATATGGCAACACTGAATGAGGCACTATCAAGGACTCTGAAATAGCATGCTGCTCCAGGTAAGAAAATATACCAAAGGGTTTAGAGAATAGGCAAAAAAAAAAAAAAAAAAAAGGTGCAAAATACTAGCAGCAAAACCTTTGCAGCCATACTCCAAGAGAAGCGGATGGTTCTCTTTCACTTTTCTATTGGTTACATGGAAAATTTAGCCGCTTATTGTTATATTACAGCTATGTAATGTTGAACATCTGTTTGCTAGGAACTCTTTAGATAATTTAAAACAGTATTTATTCAAATTCCAGACTCTGGAGTAAAGCTTTGCCAGAGATCTCTCTTCACCCACCCACTCACCCTGTATCCTGGGCCTTTGGCTACAAAACTATGCTGAGGCCCCAGCAGTACATGGGCTGCTTGGGGAACAGATTTTCCAAAGATTGCCAAAGACCAGACATTTTGGCCTCATGGGCTCAGAATTTCTGAATGTATAAATATTTGTTTTTATACAGACTAATGCTCATTTTTTATCCAGATGTTTTGACCTCCAAAAGAAAATCAGAGACAACAATAAGGAATTTTTTACCTCTCCCAATCCTACATGCCTGCACTGATCTTAAACTCTTTTTTATTAAGCCAGACTTAATGGTTGTTAAGCAAGAACAACAACTCTATTTTACATTATTGCTAGCTCATTATCAGTTAGCTGCAGGCAATTCAGACTCAGAATTTTGCATAAATATATAAATAGCAATCATAAGTAACAACTATTGAACATTTTTCTGAGTTGGGACACAATGCTAAGTGCAGCGAATGCAATAATTCAATTAGTCATTACAGGAGCCTTATGCAGTTAGTACCATCACTTACTCTGTTTTGTAGGTAAGAAATAGAACTAGAAAGAAGCTAAGCATTTTATCCCAAACCTGAAGAACTATAAGGATAAAGTTGCATTTTTTTTTTTTTTTTGAGATAGGGTGTCTTGCTCTGTTGTCCAGGCTGGAGTGCTGTGGTGTGATCTTGACTCACTGCAACCTCCACCTCTTGGGTTCAAGCAATTGTCATGCCTCAGCTTCCCAAGTAGATGTGATTACAGGTGCATGCCACCACACCTGGCCAAATTTTTTTTTTTTTTTTTTTTTGTATTTTTAGTAGAGATGGGGTTTCGCTATGTTGGCCAGGCTGGTCTCAAACTCTTGACCTCAAGTGATCTGCTTGCCTTAGCCTCCCAAAGTGCTGAGATTACAGGTGTGAGCCACCACACCCAGCTGGAGCTGCAAATTCTTAAGATGAGGAACAGTGGATGTAGAAGTTTGGGTGAGGAAAGTCACAACTTCTATCACTTCTATTTTTGACATGTTAAATATGAGGTGTAAATTAGGCACTGCTATGTCTGGAATGTTTTTATCCTATTCAAAACTCCTGTTGAAACTTAATTTTAATGCAACAGTGTTGAGAGGTGGAGCCTAATGGGAGGTGTTTAGGTTACGAGGGCTCTGCCCTTATGAATGAATGAATACTGCTACAAGAAGGGCTAGTGGGAGTGAGCTTCCTGTCTTCTGCTCTTCTACCATGTGAGAAACAGTGTTCTTCCTTCCAGAGGATGCAGTGTTCATAGTACCATCCTGGTAGCAAAGACTGGGCTTTTACAAGACAGCAAACTTATCAGTGCCTTGATCTTGGATTCCCAGCTTCCAGAACCATGAAAATTCAATTTCTATTCATTATAAACTACCCAGTCTTAGGTATTCTGTTACAGCAGCACAGAATAAACTAAGACAGGCACCTAAGTGGAAATATCCAGAAAGCCTTTGGATACAGGTGCCCGGGGTTCAGAAGCAAGATAGAGAATAGGGATAAAGTTGGAAGTCATCAGATATGGACAGCATTTAAGCCATGGTGCTGAAGGTGTCACCTAGGGAGTGTACAGGAGAGCTAAGAGGATGGAGTCTAGGCATATCAGCACTAGAAGGCTTGGAAGAGGAGCCAGCAAGGGAGACCAGGAACAACTTGTGGTCAGTGGAGGAGGATAGCCAGGAGAACTGGAAACCAAAAGCTTGAGGTGTCCAAGCACCAAGCAAAGAATCATTTCAAGGAAGAGAGTGGTCAACTTGTCAAACGTTGCCAAGAGGTGTGGTATGAGCATTGGCCATTATATTTGACAATAGGAGTTCATTGTTGACAATGACAAGAGCCATTTCTCACAAGTGTGGGCAGAATGGAGTGTCTGGGAAACTTAGATGTTGAGGAAGGAGATTTGTCCCTCCTCCACATCTGCCACCCTCACTTTATGGATCTTGGACTTCTTCAATTCCAGTGACTTCTACCTCCACTCCATTTCAGCCACCAATACCAATGAATCTTTCTTTTTGCCCTGAACCCTTGCACTCCTGAAATATTAAGCCCTAAAACTCTGCATCATAACCTCATCTCCTTTTAGTGCTCCCTTCCTTATGCTACCACATGCTTTATTATGCTATTTGGAGACTTCAATTCCCCTGACGCCTCCATTCCTCCCTCTAGTACACTAGTTTTCTTTTGTTTCTTCCCTTTAGCTTTCTTCCTTACAACCCCTTGCCCCCCAGGCCGTCACACCACACCTAACAAAAACCCACCTTCTATGATTTGGATGTATCCTGCAGAGGTCATGTATTGGAAGCTTAATTTTCAATTCAACAGTGTTGAGAAGTGAGTTCTTTAAGAGATAATTGCATCACGAGGGCTGCGCCTTCATGGATGGGTTAATGCTGTTATTGTGGAAGTGGGTTAGTTATCTTGAGAGTGGATTCCAGACAAAAGGATGAGTTCAGCTCCCTTTCTCTCTCTTGTGTGTGGTCACTTACCCTTCTTCCTTCTGTCATGGGATGACCCAGCAAGAAGGCCCTTGCCAGATGTTGATCCCTTGACCTTGAACTTCCAAACCTCTAGAACTGTAAGAAATAAATCTCTATTCTTTGTAAATTATCCAATCTCAGGTATTCTGTTATAGCAGCACAAAATGAACCCACTCCTGGATGAATTCCACATTCTACTTCTCTGGTGACTGAGCCCTGCTAGAGAAACTTTGACCACCTACCCCCTAATAGGCGCCACTAGAAATTTAAAACTCCCCATCCTAACTGGTGTCCCCACCTCTCCAACTATTGTTTGGTCATTCTCCTACTGGTCAGCAGTCAGATGTCATCTCAACTCCTCACAATAGTTCCCTTTATTTCATAACTTTAACAATCTCTTCCTTAACTCATTGCTTTCCCTCCTCACCAACAGAAAGATTTTTGCCAAGTTGGAAAATATTTTTAGAAAATAGATTTCAGAGGTTTCTGGCCCAATTCAATGGCTCTGGGGGTACACAATCAATTTGAAGGAGAAGTGATTAATTCTGGATACCAGGGATGGCCTGATTCATATTCTATCCCTGAGCCAGACAGAGAAAGCCCTGCCAGTGGGAAATGGATGACAGAGGTAAAAAATGAGCATTGGCAGGGATGCAGACACTCTCCCCAGAAGGCCTGGTGGCTGCCTGTGCATCGCAGCATCACAATGGGGCCTCGTTCTTACACAGCAGCTGGCGGTCCCTTAAGAGACACCCGGGGGCAGGCACAGCCATTCCATTCCACAACCAAACATGACTCCTAATATTTAAAGAACACACATGGCCCTTGAGTATTTTAACCCAAGCCTCTTTCTCATGTTCCTTACACATGTACAGAATATGATAGATTCTGACAAGATGCTTACAGTGTAAAGTGTTCCAACAATTCTAAACAATCTAAAGAAATGGTTATTTCCTGAAGTTTTTGATGCGCCAGATATTAGCTAGGTGCTGTGTAGAAATCATAGTTATGCCAGGGATGTTTGGCACTGGCTAGACAGAGATGATAAAGCCTACACAGTTTTTTGCCCTCGTGGACTAATAGGAAACACGAGCTTTAAACAAAACTACAAATTAAAAATATAATTGTAATGGTTGGGTATGGTGGCTCACACTTATAATCCCAGCACTCTAGGAGGCTGAGGTAGGAGGATTGCTTAAGCCCAGGAGTTCAAGGCTACAGTGAGCTATGATTGTGCCACTGCACTCCAGCCTGGGCAACACAGCAAGACCCCATCTCTAAACATTTGTTTTAAATATATGTATAATTGTAAACCGTGAAAATGCTGCAAAAACTAGGGTGCTGTTATGGGTTGACTTGTGTCGCCCAAAAGGTATATTAGAATCCTAAGCCCCTGACAACTTAGAATATGACCTTGCTTGGAAATAGGGTCATTGCAGTATAGTTAGTTAAGATGCAGTCATACTGGAGTAGAGTGGGCTCTTAATCCAATATGATTGTGCTGTTATAAGAAGAGAGATACAGAGAGGAAGGTGCAATATGACAATGGAGATGCTGAGAGGGAAGATGACCATATGAGAATGGAATCAGAGATTGGAGTTGTGATTCTACCAGCCCGAGAACATCTGGGACCACCACAAGCTAGGTAGAAGTAGGCAAGGATCTTCCACCAGAGGCTTTGGAGGAAGAATGGTCCTGCTAACACCTTGATTTGGGAATTCTAGCCTCCAGAACCATGACAGAATACATTTCTGTTGTTTTAAGGCACCGAGTTTGTGTACCTTGTTTGGGACAACCTTAGGAAACTAATAGAGGTGTTATGCAACACAGAATAACAGGTGCAGCCTAATTTAGCATGGAATGTGTATCAATTAGCCTTCTTTGAGGGTAAGTCACAGAAAAGTGCTAATTTATGTAAACATAAGGAATTTATTCAAAGGAGATGGGGTAGAGAATCAAAGTAAATGCTGAACAACTAAGCCATGGGAAGGATAAAAACCATGGAAGTTCTGGGATCTGGGAGCAGGAGTCACTGGGCAGACTTTGAGGGTACCACCATCAAAAGAATTGTGTTCCTGTATGGAACCGAAGGTAATTATCCTAACCCAAGTAACTCAGGAACAGAAAGCCAAACACCGCATATTCTCACTTACAAGTAGGAGCTAAGCCATGGCTATGCAAAGGCATCCAGAGTGGTATAATGGACACTGGAGACTCAGAAATGGGCAGGGTGGTAGGGGGGTGAGAGATTGAAAAAAATCACCTATTTGGTACGACATACACTATTTGGGTGACAGGTGTACTGAAACCAGGACTTCATCACTATGCAATTCATCCATGTAACCAAAAATCACTTGTGCCCCTAAAACTATTAACCAAAAATAAATAAAAAATTGAAATTATATATAATATATAAAATTAAATAAAAACTAAAATTATATATAATACATGTGTATATATCATATATGTATGTATACATATACATATATGTATATATGATATATATCATATGTGTGTGTGTGTGTATATATATATAAAATGTTCCTGTCCAGGCACAGTAGCTCATGACTGTAATCCCAAAAATTGGGAGTCCAAGGTGAGAGGATCTCTTCAGACCAGGAGTTGGAAACCAGCCTAGGAAACATAGCAAGACCCCATTTCTACAAAGAATTTAAAAAATTAACTGGGTGTGGTGGCATGTGCCAGTTGTCCCAGCTACTCAGGAGGCTGAGGCAGGAAAACTGTTTGAGCCCAGGTGTGATTATACCACCGTACTCCAGCCTGGGGAACAGAGAAAGACTACAACTCAAAAAAAAAAAAAA
>NW_012113364.1:4104474-4105576 GCF_000951035.1 Colobus angolensis palliatus | reverse complement strand
AGAAAGAAAGAAAGAGAGAGAGAGAAAGGAAGGAAGGAAGGGAAGGGAAGGAAGGAAAGGAAGGAAGAGTTGACCAGCCATGGTTTTGTGAGAAACAAACTCATCCATCCAAACTCAAAGAATGTACTCAGAGAATCGGAGAACAGCGAATTTGAGACTTTTAAGGACAGTCTTGCAAGATCAGGTGTTTGGTGGGCAGACACACCCAGCACAGTTTCCACAAGCAATTTATCCCTCCTCTGTTCCTCCTAGGTTGAGTACTGTGGGATCACAATCTTCCCGGACATCGCCTATTGATTGTTGGGTAGGGGGTTTTAGGTGTTTCATTAGTAGTAGTAGTAGCAGTAGTACTAGTATTTTTTAGGGTTGTCTTGCTGCATGTTGTTGCAGCCCACAATGCATTGCAATGGTAGTTAGTTCAGGGGCTTTTTGACTTCTGACCTAAGTAGCTGGGCAGGCTGATAAGAGTGGACAAAGTGAGCTATTTTGCCAGCTAGCAAACTTTCATCTTAGACTAAACTTTTTTGGTTCAAATAAGGGCAACTACAGGGGTGGGGGTGCCAACAAGCAGGTATTGGCTATCCAAGCAGGGGCCTAATATACCCTGTTTCTTCTGTAGTTTCCTTACCAAGTGCCAAGTTAAGGTGCTTTGTCTTGGAAATTGACTACTGTATAGATTATTTCCTTCAGTGGCAGACACCTGATGACCCAGCTACTCAGGAGGTTGAGGCAGGAGGATCTGTTGAGCACAAGACATGAACGCTACAGTAAGCTATGATTGCACCATTGTACAGCAGCCTGGACAACAGAGCAAGACACTGTCTTTTAAAAAAAGATAAGAAAAGAGGTTTGTTTGGCTTACAGTTCTGTGGGCTACAAAGAACCACAGCACCAGCATTTACTCCTGGTGAGGGCTGCAGGCTGCTTGCCCTCATGGTGGAAAGAGAAGAGGAGCTGGCATGTGCAGACATCACATAGCAAGAGAGGAAGCAAGAGAGAGAGGAAGGAGGTGCCAGGCTCTTTCAATTTAATTTAATTTAATTAATTAATTAATTTATTTATTTATTTTGAGACAGAGTCTTGCTCTATCACCCAGGCTGGA
>NW_012113364.1:4077658-4103613 GCF_000951035.1 Colobus angolensis palliatus | reverse complement strand
AAAAAAAAAAAAAAAAAGTCAAATATTCAAACTATAGCAACTAGAAAAATAGGAAGTCAAGAAGTTTTTAAAAAAGTGTTTCAGGCCACTCATGGTGACTCAACATCTATAATTCGAGCATTCTGGGAGGCCGAGGAGGGCAGATCAGATGAAAGCAGTAGGACATAATACATGTAACAAAAGACATAAGAGAGAGAAGACAACAAGAATCATATAAACTTGACACCAGAAGTTAGAAACCAGCCTGGCCAAAACGGTGAAACCCTATCTTTTCTAAAGTATACAAAAATTAGCGGGGTGTGGTGGCACACGCCTGTAATCCCAGCTACTTGGGAGGCTGAGGCAGGAAAATCACTTGAACCCAGGAGGTGGAGGTTGCATTGAGCCAAGTTCATGCCACTACACTCCAGCCTGGGTGACAGAGTGAGACTCCATCCCAAAAAAAGTGTTTCAAAGAAACAGTGATTACAATATCAAATATTGCTGAGGAATCTAGTAAAATAAGGGGCAAGAAAAGTCTTCTGGATTTTGCAACATGGTGGACATTGGTAACTCTGACAGGGGCTGTTTCCATGGCGAAATGAGTATGAAAGCCACACCGGAGAGTTGAAAGTAAATGGGCCTGAACTCAATTAATGATTCAAACTACCTTATAAGATGAGAATCATTACCATCACTTACAAATGAGGAGATCGAGGCTCGGAGCTGTAAGGAATGTGCCTTTGTTTTTACATTGCAGGAGAAGAGTGAAAATTTAATGCCAAGCCTGCCCGGATTTACAGTGCTCGGAGTCTTCCATTAAAGACGGCTAATAGGTATAAAAATGTCATTAGGTAGAAGCAGGGCCTGGGTTAAAGTGGGAACAACTGCTCATAAATAGTACACTGCTGGTGGCAGAGGATTCTGGGAATTCCAGCTGAGGAGAAGAAACTGGAACCAAGCCAAGGGCGAAACACCTCACCTCAGGTCTCCTAAGCAAAAGAAAGGTTCACTCAACCTCTAAAAGTTGATCCAAGTATGGTAGAGTTGTACCTTAGGAGGGTAGGTTCTAAAGTCAGCCTATAAGATGAGAATGGTGTCATGTGAAAATGGCCCTTGAAAAGTCTGTCCAATGAGATTAACCTTCTGCGTCTCAATAAGTCCCTTGTAGGGGAAACCTTGCTTCACTTTTTGCGTTTGGTTTGGTTTGTTGTTTTGGGATTTTTAAAATAGGCTTCCAGTTTCTTAAGCATTGTTTTTCATTGGTACATAATATTTGTACATATGTATGGGGTACATGTGATATTTTGACACCGAATTATTGTTTTTTGGATGAGTACATGATGACATAATTGACTTGCACTGAGGGGCCATTTTCTATGAAAAATATACCTTTTTTCAGGTGGGAGACAAAGTCTGTCACTCAGGCAATGGCATGATCACAGCTCACTGCAGCCTCAAACTCCTGGGCTCAAGTGATCCTCCTGCCTCAGCCTCCCAAGTAGCTGGGACTACAGGCACATGCCACTATGCTTGGCTAAGTTTTACTTTTTTTTTTAAGAGATGGAGTCTCTCTGTGTTGCCCAGGCTGATCTTGAACACCTGGCCTTAAGCGATGCTCCTGCCTCAGCCTCCCAAAGTGCTGAGATTACAGGCATGAGCCCCTACACCTGGCCTACGAAAAATGTACCTCTTGAAACACAAGATGAACACTCAGCCCAGAGTAGCCCTGGGACCAGAAGTCAAATCAAGAAGCAGATTCATACCTCCCTTCACACACAGCCTGCTGGGGCACACATTCAGCAGGTGGACCTGATATTTAAATAGCCCATGGTATTTAAATCATTCTCACACTTGGCCGGGCGCGGTGGCTCAAGCCTGTGATCCCAGCACTTTGGGAGGCCAAGACGGGCGGATTACGAGGTCAGGAGATCGAGACCATCCTGGCTAACACGGTGAAACCCCATCTCTACTAAAAAACGCAAAAAAATTAGCTGGGTGAGGTGGCGGGTGCCTGTAGTCCCAGCTACTCGGGAGGCTGAGGCAGGAGAATGGTGTAAACCCAGGAGGCGGAGCTTGTAGTGAGCTGATCTGGCCACTGCACTCCAGCCTGGGCAACAGAGCAAGACTCTGTCTCAAAAAAAAAAATAATAATAATCATTCTCACTCTTGTCCAACTATTTTGGAGTAATAAGGATTGAACTTCCCCTCCCATCATAAATAACTTGAAAACCAGACAAACCGTTTTTAACTATGTATCTTTTTTTTTAATTTTGATTTTTTTTTTTTTGGAGACAGGATCTTGCTCTGTTGCCCAAGCTGGAGTGCAGTGGCATGATTATCACTCACTGCAGCCTCAAACTCCTGGGCTCAAGGGATCTTCCTGCCTCAGCCTTCTGAGTACCAGGGGCTACAGGTGCATGCCACCATGCCCAGCTATTTTTAAAATTATTTTTTGTCAAGACAGGGGGGTCTTGCTTTGTTGCCCAGGCTGGTCTTGAACTCCTGGTTTCAAGTGATCCTCCCACCTCAGCTTCCCAAAGTGCTGGAATTACTGGTGTGAACCATCACAACCAGCCTGAATAAACTGTTTTCAGACCTTGGGCCATAGATGGCAAAGGACTATGAACGCTGGAGAAGAGAAACAAAGGAAGTAAGCCCTAAAATTGCCCAGACTCCATTCCAGACCAGGGACCTAGGGTGGGCAATGCAACAGGACCTTCTTAGCAGAGAATATAGAGCTTGAAGCTTGGAGAGGCTGAGGCAGTTGGAAATTCAGGACAGAATTCCGGAAAGGAGGGACCTATGCAATTAAACTGCTTCATAAATCTGCATAGGAATGCCCTTGTTTCTTTGCTGAGTACTAGGCTGTATGTGCATAAAGTAAAACTGCACCTGGTTAAATAAAAAATGACTTGGGACCTGCAAGCTGAACAATTGTCAGAGCTCACACAAAATGGAAAGACATCTGAGCTCCAGCCAGCCAGACTGGTGTTTGTTGATCACTGGGTCATCCAGTGGAGATCTCAGAGACCCCCACTCCAGTGGTAAGGCTCAACTGTCTTTGAAGTGAAGGCTACTTTAGGCCTACCCCAGCAAAGCTCAAAGGGATCAAAGTGATCTACAAGTAACTTACCTGCCTGCCAAGGACACAACACTATTGGAAGGAAGGAAACAAACTAAAATATGATTTGACATTCTAAGAAGCAGGCAAACATATTCTCATATGCTCTCCCTGAGATGTGTAGAGTCAAATTTGCGGTAGGTGAATGGGACACAGCATTGCTCCACTGCCTAAAAACCTAACTCCATGCTGGTTCTTTGATTTGCAATGTGCTCTCTGCATGTGTTCCTTCCTTTGTACATAGGCAGCTCTTTCTGCCTCCCAGTTCTCTTCTTCCTGGTCTCGTATGTTTTTGCTAAACAAAAATTGGAGAAATCTAAATATCCTAACTACTCACTTTATGTTAATTGCAGAGAAACATGACTTCTGGAAGTGACCATAGCTTTCATCACACACACACACACACACAAAAGATGTATGTAATTAACATTAGAGACATAATGTCCCCTTTAAAGCATAGTCTTGGTGGTTTAAAATATTATTTTTATTGTACTTTGTTTGGAACATTGTGTATCTGTTACTAAATGCCAAGAGTTTGGTCTAGGTCCCATTGCTCATCACACGGAAAGCCAATCACTGAGACAACAAGTATTGCCAGGGAAGAAGGCTTTAATTGGGTGCTGCAGCCAAGGAGATGGGAGATCAGTCTCAAATCCATCCTCCTGATAACTAAAATTATGGGATTATGTAGCAAGGAAGAAATGTAATCATGTGGGGAAATAGGAATTAGGGAGGGGAAAGAAATGGGAGTCGGTCAACATGAAACAGGTGGTTACTTAGGCAATCATGATGGGTGAGGGGTCTGGTGTCTCTTTGTCTGGAAGCAATGATCTGGTAAGTTTCCATTCCTTGATACTATCTGGTAGGCCTAATGGTTGGTCTCCTGAGAAAGGAACTCAACTAAGACAAATGCAACTTTCTCAAGTTTCAAGACTAGGAAGATTAATTTCTATGTTTATTCAAAAAAAGTCATAAACCTCAGTTCTGTAGCACAATTGGGCTGGTTTCATGGCACTTAAGTAGTAAAATTCCAAGTACTGTGAGGTTTCATTCTATGGGATAAAATATAGGATGTTTATCTTCCAAAGCTGTGTATCAGATGAAAGAAAGTAGGACATAATACATGGAACAAAAGACATAAGAGAAAGAAGACAACAAGAATCATATAAACATAGATCTGAAACCCAGGATAACATAAAGTAAGCCAAGTGTTAAGGTTGAGTAGACAAGAATTTTAGCATAAAAGAGCAAGCCTAGGCTGTGGATTTAGACCCTGAGTTAAATCATGCAATTACCATTGGCCAGTTCTGTGACTTGGAGCCAGTTCTTTGCCCTCCACTATCTTGACACACTTTCCAGCTGTGTATCCTTGGGCAATTAACTCAGTTTCTTTGTCCTCAGTTTTCTTCTTTATAAAATAAGAATGAAAATAATACTTACATTGTGGGGTTGAATTGAGTATTAGATGAGTTAAGAATGCATTAAAAGTGCTTATTAAAAATATCTAGAGCATGGTAATTACTCAATGTTAGCCATTATTATTGTTCTTGTTATTATCTTACTTTATTATTGTTATGGTCTCATCTGTATAATGGGTATATTATCACCTACCTCTGGTGCTTGATGTAACGATCAAATAGAATATAAGCATAAATCCTCAAGCATATAGTATAGATGCTTGGTAAATACTATATATTATTCAAGAAATAATATTCGTGTTATTAATATTCATATATTAATATCACTAATATGAATATATTCACATTCATATTGTTTAAATGAATGTTTTATTAATAATTAAATATTAATATTAATAATGTAAATATGAATATATCATTATCAAATAACACATATTATTAAAGAAATAATACGTAGCAATTATCAAGCATTTATAACACAGATGGTTGGATAAATTTGAATACATAAAAATGTTAAAATTCTGTATCTACCAAAACATTAATAAGAATAAAAGACAAATAGGAAAATTTGTGCAACAAATGATAGCCTTAATTAAAGAAAAAGTTTATACCCTACAACCCAGCAGTCCTGCTACCAGGAATCTATCCAAAGGAAAAGAAATCAGTATATCAATGGGGTACCTGCATTTGCATGTTCGTGGCAGCACTGTTCACAATAGCAGAGATATACAAACAACCTAAATGCCCTTCAACAAACAAATGGATAAAGAAAATGTGGTAAATATACACAAGGGAATACTATTCAGCCATAAGAAAGAATGAGATCCTATCGTTTGCAGCAACATAGCTGGAAATGGAGGTCATTATGTTAAGTGAAATAAGCCAGGCACAGAAAGACAAATACCACATGTTCTCGTTCATACATGGGAGCTAAAAATCTTGATCTTGTGGACGTAGAGAATGGAGTGATAGATACCAGAGACAGGGCAAGGGCTGGGGAGGAATGAAAAGAGGTTGGTTATGGGTGCAAACACACAGTTAGATAGAAGAAATAAGTCTTAATGTTTGATAGCAGACTAGGGGGACTATGCTTAGCAACAATACTATGTATCTTTTTTTTTTTTTTTGAGATGGAGTCTCACTCTGTCACCCAGGCTGGAGTGCAATGGCACAGTCTCAGCTCACTGCAACCTCCACCTCCCAGGTTCAAATGATTCTCCTGCCTCAGCTTCCCAAGTAGCTGGGACTACAGGTGCGTGCCACCACACCCAGCTAATTTTTGTATTTTTAGTAGAAATGGGGTTTTCACTATGTTGGCCAGGTGGGTCTCGAACTCCTGACCTTGTTCCACCCACCTCAGCCTCCCAAAGTGCTGGGATTACAGGTGTGAGCCACCACGCCCAGCCAATATTATGTATCTTTGAAAGTAACTGGAAGATAGGATACCAACCCATTAATAAAATAATGCCAACCCATAAAAAAAAAATACCAACCCATAAATACGATAAACATGCAAGGTGATGGATACCCCAATGACCCTGACTTGATTATTACACATTCTATGCATGCAACAAACACTCACATGTTCTCCATAAAGACGTAAATTACTATAATATATACCAATAAAAGAGAAAAATAAATAAATAGTTTATATAAACTGACTGAAAAATATAAAGACCCTAGTGGATAAAGGGACAAAAGACTATAATTTATAGGTCAGTGTTGTACGTAGAAACCTAAATAAATAAATAAAAATTAACAATAATTCACAGGGGATGGGCAGAGTGGCTCATACCTGTAATCCTGCCGCTTTGGGAGGCCAAGGTGAGCGGATCACTCAAGCCTAGGAGTTCAAGACCAGCCTGGGCAACATGGGGAAAGCCTGTCTCTATGAAATAAAATTTATAATAAAAAAACTCATAGGAAGATACATACATAACTAATAACTATGTAAAATATTAAGATCATTAATATTCAAAGAAATATATATTAAATAAAAATGAGATAGTAAACTACTGTTTCTGGGAAGTCATCTGGCAAAATGTAGCAATAATTTTAAAAATGCTTATGCTCACATAGCCAATCCTGCCTCTTCTAGGGATATATTCTCAGGAAATAACCAGAAAAGTGGACAAAGATTTATGACTAAGATATACTTATGATATTATTTATAACAGCTGTGCTCAGGTGAAGATATTATAAGTTGACTGTTTCTGTTTTTCATAACCTTAATGTTGTTACAGTGTTGCTTTTACAAAAAACACATATTGGAAAAAAAGATCACTTTTATATTAAGACATAATATCACCTAGAGAGATCTTCAAATGCTTTTAGTCAATAATTGCTTCCTCTTGGGCACTCAACAAAATGCCTTAATGTGTCATTGCAGTTGCAGATTTAGGGAAAGGTATATTTGTCTTCTGAAGTGCCGGTGTTAGTTGCATGTATATGTGTGACATTGTTGGCGATTAGCTAATAATGGGATTTTGTAAGTAACAGATTTTCATCTACAATAGAGGCAGTCATTCTGTCCTGCAAACAAGAACACAGGAATTTGGGAATCCTCTATGAAGTCAAATGATCTCAGTTGAGTGTACTGGGTCAAACCTGTGAGGACAGAGTCCAGAGCCACCAGAAATGGCTGACTGTGTGTTCTTGATTGAGAAGCTCATCAGCAACTTGCAACATTACCACTCCCTACCATTGGCAAGCTTGCATGTTTGAGAGACTAAGGAAATGGCAAAAAGCTGAAAGCCCTTGCTTTTTTTTGGTAATTTTTTAAGAGCAATGGTGTTTAGAGTAGTCGTAGTCCAGAGTCACTCTGCTAGCCTAAAAGTCCCTGAAGACATCACTTTTAACAACTTTATTTTTGGAACCTCTTGCCAAAAAGCAAAGTCATTTTTTGGAGTGAAGGCTCTAGTTGAGAGGACTAATGGCACTTTTTACCTCCATTGCACTTTCACTCACTCAGGGAAAGAAAAATCCAATACTGCATGTTCAATTGAGTCCAGGGTGTTACTTTTTAGACACAGAATCACAGAGCAGGAAGAAACCAGAAAGTTCTGGTCTGGTTGTCTGGATGTCTCAGCATAAATGTAAAATCCAAGCTGTCTTAGGGGCAGGAGCAGGGGAGATTCGTAACTATTCTTTTTTTTTTTTTTTGAGACGGAGTCTCGCTCTGTCGCCCAGGCTGGAGTGCAGTGGCCGGATCTCAGCTCACTGCAAGCTCCGCCTCCCGGGTTCACGCCATTCTCCTGCCTCAGCCTCCGGAGTAGCTGGGACTACAGGCGCCAGCCACCTCGCCCGGCTAGTTTTTTGTATTTTTTTAGTAGAGACGGGGTTTCACCGTGTTAGCCAGGATGGTCTCGATCTCCTGACCTCGTGATCCGCCCGCCTCGGCCTCCCAAAGTGCTGGGATTACAGGCTTGAGCCACCGCGCCCGGCCGTGACTATTCTTAATCAGTCCTGGCCACATAGACCACTAGGATAGAGCAGAGACATGCTGGGCCTATTGAGCAGAGAAACCGAATGCTTATGAATGCTTCTTGAAGGTTTGCTGTCTGCATCTTTCACAGAGAGTCTTTGGAGAGAAAAATATTCCTTAATTCTCCCAGCCAGGGACCTTTGTACAGCCGCAAGCAATTATTTCCTCTCCCCTGACCCTCTGTCCTCTGGCACACTCAGTATTCCGTGGATGATCCTCATTGATTCAGTGCTGGGACTGCCGGGATGGTGTCCCTGACACTCCCCGAACTCAGTGACAGTGACAAGTGCATTAGACATTTGCAGCCCACCGAGAGTGGCGCTGGGGTTATTGGCAGGTGTGGGGCTGAGACAGACGAATCGATGTCGCAGCTGGGGGAAGGTAGACGCCTTCAGTGTCCTGACAGAGGCATGTGTTCACAGGCCTGCCACCCTCCCATCAGGCCAAAGGACAGCCAAGGGGCACTGGTGCCAGAGAATCCCAATCAGGCTTCCTGAGTGGTCAGACCCAGGAGGAGGGGCAGGTTGACAACCTGCTTTTGCACCTGTGGCCAAAAGTGACTCCCATGACAGTGATCTCAGTGGAATGCGGCATTAACTCTCTTTCCATGGAATAATCTAAGCATGTTTTACTTTTTAAAAGGAAAAGAAGCCAGGCGCAGTGGCTCACACCTATAATCCCAGTGCCTTGGGAGACCAAAGTGGGAGGATCCCTTGAAGTCTGGGCAACATAGCAAGACCTCATCTCTACAAAAAAAAAAAAAATTAAAAATCAGCTTGGTGTGCTGGTGCACACCTGTAGTCCCAGCTACTCGGGATCCTGAGGTGGGTGAGTCCCTTAAGCCCAGGAGTCTGAGGCTGCAGTGAACTGTGATTGCACTACTGCACTGCAGCCTGGGCAACAGAGCTAAATCTTAGCTCTAAAAAAAATTAAATAAGTAAAACAGTGTACCCATCTCCATTTAATTAACTGAACCTCCCCAAATCTGGGGATGGGAGGAGATTTGTTTGGCAGCTGCTGCAGCCAATAAAGGTTGATTCTGTGGGCTGAGCCCAGGTCTTGGCGCAGTGGCCTGTGTGGGCTGCAGGCTGCAGAGCTGGGAGAACCCCACAGACATTGCTGGTACCCACTCGGCCAGCACCTCTATCTTCCCCTGGAAACTGGACCAGACGTACGCTTGGAGAAAATGTTTGTAAGAGGGAAAGGATGTCACTAAGGGAAATAGCTCTTCCACCCCTGACCTTCCCCTCCCCAGCCCCAGTCATATCCTGGACCCCAACATTACCCAGAATGCTCTTTCTTAAAAGTTTTAAAACAGGCAGTGTGCAGTGGCTCATGCCTGTAATCCCAGCACTTTGGGAGGCCAAAGTGGGCGAATCACTTGAGGTCAGGAGTTCAAAACCAGCCCGGCCAACATGATGAAACCCTGTCTGTACTAAAAAATATACAAAACTTAGCCAGGTGTGGTGGCATGCACCTGTAATCCCATCTACTTGGGAGGCTGAGGCAGGAGAATCACTTGAACCTAGAAGGTGGAGGTTGCTGAGAGCCAAGATCATGCCACTGCACTCCAGCCTTGGCGACAGAGTGAGACTCTGTCTCAAAAAAATATAAAAGTAAAATGCACCTTGCCAGTTCAGCCCTCTTGTTTTCTGCCTGCCCTTACTAGTATGATTATTAAATATCAACTAGAGCTCTGACCTTGATTTTTTCTGCTCTTCACCCCTCACCACCACTTTTGGCTCCATCTCTTTCCCACCCAGCGTGACATCCAAGGTAAACATCCAGCAATACAGCAGCCAGTACAAGTTCATGCCTCTCCACTTTCCCACCACCCTGCCTGGAAATCCAATCCAACTGTTCGTTTTCTTTTCTCTTCCTCCAAAATCACCAAGTGCTATCAGGAACATTGCACAAATATCCAGGTGATAAGCCCACAGATTCATCATTGGTTTCTTTTTATTTTATTATTATTTATTATTTTTTAGAGACAAGATGACTCTGTCATCCATGCTGGAGTGCTGTGGCGTGATCATAGCTCACTGCAGCTTCCAACTCCTGGGCTCAAGCAATCCTCCCACCTCAGCTTCCTAAGTAGCTGGGACTACAGGCACATGCCACCACACACGGCCAATTTTTTTACTGATAGGGTCTTACTATGTTGCCCAGGCTGGTCTCAAACCCTCAGCCTCAAGTGATCCTCTCACCCTGGGCTCCCAACGTGCTGGGATTACAGGCATGAGCCACCACGCCCAGCCCAGCTCCAACACATTCTAGCTACGGGACGGAGGGCAAGTTACAGCTTTGGGAATATGGAGAAATAATCACCCTTACTTCATAAAGTTATTGTGAGAATTAAACAAGGTGATGCAATGTAAAATACACAGCAGAGTGCCTGGCTCAGAGTAAAAGATTTATAAATGTTAGCCACTATTATTAATAATATGAAGGTTCCTCTATAGGCATGTAGAGCAAAACTGTAATCTTTTTAAAACCCTTGGCAATCATGAGCTCTAAGGCAAGTTTGAATTAATAAGTTTTTGATGAATTTGGTTTTCAAAGGCATATGAGATTAAAAATGTATGATATTTTATGTTTGGGTATAACAGCAAGCTTCATCATATATTTCATATCTCCAGTGAAATAAGAAACAAGTCTTCAAGCCCATTTAAATTGAGAAATCCAACAGGGAAAATATAAAGATGTCTATATTGAGTATTCACGCTTCAAAGTTTAGAAAGAACTCTAGCAGTTTTCTTGATTGGCTAAGGCTTTCTTTTGCCTTCTCTAGAGGACCTAATGGCAAAATAACATATCATATTACTTCCTCCTTTACCTCTTAAAATATTGACAGACATACATTTGTATGGATTTGAGTATAATGCATCATATTGAATTATTAACCTTCTCTCCTAAAGATTGTTAATATCTGCCTCCCACTGGACCAAAACAAAAAGAAAAATCTAACTAGGCTTCCAGGAAAAATTTAAAAAAAAAAACAAGATTATCATTCTATACATGGAAACTGAATAAATAATTAATTTGCAGAGTTTTGATAAATTTCATTCACAAATACTTTGTGGTTTACTGAGAGTTATTAACTCAAGCTTCATTTTTAGACAGAGCCTGGAAGAATGCTGTGGGTCAATACAAGTCCTGAAAAAGTGATCAGATGTCAACAGAATAAATGAGGCATGCTTTGGGCCTGGTTCCTGACCATTTTTTTTCTGGTCAGTTAACATAGTCCGATTACATTTGAGGCTTGAGAATGAGCTGTATTTTTTAAAAAACTAGGCTGGTCTTGGTGGCTCACACCTATTATCCCAGCACTTTGGGAGGCTGAGACAGAAGGATAACTCGAGGCTAGGATTTTTGGTATCAGCCTGGGCAAAATAGTGAGACCCCCATCCCTACAAAAAAATCTAAAAAATTAGCTGGGTGTGGTGATGTGTGCCTGTAGTCCCAGCTACTCAGGAAGCTAAGGCAAGAGAATCAGTTAAGCCCATGAGTTCAAGGCTGCAGTGAGCTGTGATTGCACCACTGAACTCCACCCTGGGCAACAGAGCAAGACCCTGTCTCTAAAAATATCAATTAATCAATCACTAAAAATACGAGACATGGTCCTTGATTTTAGGGGGTGTTATGGGCTCAGTTGTGTCCCCTGCAAAATTCATCTGTTGAAGCTCTAACTCCTAACTCAGAATGGGGCTGTATTTGGAGGCAGGGTCTTTAAAGAAGTAATTAAGTTAAAATGAGGTCATAAGGGCAGGGCCTCATCCGATATGACTGTTGTCCTTACGAGAAGAGATTAAGACCCAGACACACAAAGGGAAGATCATGTGAAGATAAAAGGAGGAGATGGTCAACTACAAACCACGGAGAGAGGCCTTAGTAAAAACCAACCCTGCTGACACCCTAATCTCGAACTTCTAGCATTCAGGATGGTGAGAAAATAAATTTCTGTTCTTCAAGTCACTCAGCTTGCAGCATTTTGTTATCGCAACCCTAGCAAACTAATACAAGGTATTCATCAGTTTTATTATTTTTTATCATTGTCATTCCCCAGAGTCTTTTGCCTTCTCTGGCAAAATCTCAATTATTTGCATCATCCATGGCTACAGGCAAGTGGGTTGTCCTTCCAGGTTCTCCTCTGGCCCAGTCACCTGATCATGCAAGGTGACATTGGGTGGGGTTTATGTCTCCTTTGGTCTCTGTCACTTCCCCAATGAGGAAGGCATTCCCTGGAGGCTACCTCAGTCCTCTGTGTTATTTTGTTTTGTTTAGAGACAGTGTCTTGTTCTGTCGCCCAGGCTGGAGTGTAGTGGTGCCATCATAGCTCACTATAACCTCAAACTCCTGGGCTCAAGGGATCCTCCCACCTCAGCCTCCCAAGTAACTGGGACTACAGGAGTGCACCACCACACCTAGCTAATTTTTAAATTTTTGTAGCGATAGGATCTCGCTACATTGCTCAGGCTGGTCTTGAACTCCTGGGCTCAAGAGATACTCCCACCTCAGCCTCTCAAAGCACTGGGATTACAGGTGTGAGCCACTGCACCTGGAAAGCCCTCTGTTCTTGACCAAAGAGTCTTCAGTTCTTCATTCTCTCAACAAGCATATATTAACTGATCTCCCTTGGGAACTCTTGGGACTCTCTCCGATCTCCCCACGCATCTCCTGGTATTCTCACTCTGCCGCACAAAGCTCCACCTGCTTTCCTAGAGCTACTTAGGAGGCTGAGGTGGGAGAGTCGCTTGAGCCCACGAGTTCAAGGTTATAGTGAGCTATGATGGCACCACTACATTCCAGCCTGGGCAACAGTGCAAGACCCCATCTCTAAACAAAACAAAATAATACAGAGACTGATGTAGCCTCCAGGGGAATTCCATTATTCCAGGAGGCTCAGCACCCTCCCAGAAAAGTCCCTGTCTAGAATCTGAGACATCTGTCAACTTATCCCTTTGGTCTCAAGCCACAAGCTTGCTATTAACACCTGCTTAGTGAGTGCTGCTTTTGGCCCCAAACCAAATATTCCAGGCTTTCTTCTGTTGAATTACAATGCTTTACACACCTCTTATTCATTCTTTTTGCCAACTATTGTCTTCAAATATTTGTCTGGTGGGAGATAAACCTTGTGTGACACTCCAGAGGACAGCATTAGGGCCTGTGTGTAGAAATTATGGAGAGGCAGTTATTTCTTCTGTAAAAGGGCAAAGTTGTTAGCATTTATAGCTAACATTAGAATGATATGTCT
The DNA here is from genome assembly GCF_000951035.1 of Colobus angolensis palliatus. Taxonomy (NCBI): domain Eukaryota; kingdom Metazoa; phylum Chordata; class Mammalia; order Primates; family Cercopithecidae; genus Colobus; species Colobus angolensis. Next base: position 4,090,354 of record NW_012113364.1, on the reverse strand, counting down.
TGCAAAGAAATGACCTTCCTGTTCTTAGCAGTTGACAAGCAGAGGTAGAATGACTGTATTCTTCTTCTCCTTTCTCCCCCATTTTTTTCTTATTCTTTATTTTCCTGCTATGTGCACTAACGCTGGAAACAGTACGACATTGCTCATCCTGCCCATGTAGGTGTGCAGAGTTCGCCCTTGATCCTCATCTCTCCTTCTGTTAAGGAAGCAGGAGCTTACAAGAGGCAGAGTAATGCCATTTCCAGTTCAACTGCATCTTGAGACTAACAAGGCACATTCCTTGCCAGTCATGACCCATGGTTCTAAGACTTTTGCAGCTAAGGGAGCAGCTTAGCAATGCCTGCAAGGACAAACTCCTGCAACAGAAGAAAGTCCAGATGTCCCGAAACTCATAAAAATATATGCTTTCAAGACCATTACAGTTAATGCTTTGATGTATTTGCACACTGAAATGTCAAGGATAGTGATACGGTTTGGATCTCTGTCCCCACCCAAATCTCATGTTCAATTGTAATCCCAGTGTTGGAGGTGGGGCCTGTTTGAAGGTGATTGGATCATGGGGTTGGATCTTTCATGAATGGTTTGGCACCATCTCCTCAGTGCTGTTCTCATGGTAGTGAGTGGGTTATCATTAGATCTGATCGTTTACAAGTGTGTCACATCTCCCACACCCTCTCTTACTCCTTCCCTGTGTAAGAGGTGCCTGCTTCTCCTTCCCCTTCCTCCATGATTGTAAGTTTCCTGAGGCCTCCCCAGAACCCAAGCAGAAGCCAGTATCATGCTTCCTTCACAGCCTGTGGAACCGTGAACCAATTAAAGCTTATTTCTTTATAAATTACCCAGTCCCAGGTTTTTCTTTATAGCAATACTAGAACAGACGAATACAGATAAGTGTCTTTAAATCAATAGAATAATAAATTTCGTCATGCTGTCAGCCCATCTGCACACAGACACAGCTTAGTGTAGTCTTTACATAGACAAGACTTCTATATAAGAAAAACTTAAAAACAAAGCTAGGGCATTCTTCCTCTTGCTTTCTGAGGACATCCTACTCTCTAACGGAGTGGTTTTCAATAAACCATCTCTTCTCACTGCACTCTGTGACTCACCTTGAATTCCTTCCTGCATGAGATCCAAGAACCCTCTCTTGGGGTCTGGATCAAGACCCTTTTCTGGTAACATTTCTCTGCCATACCCACTGGTTGGTTTGAGCCCCAAATTCATTCACCTCTTCTCACCCTTCCCCTAGGTTCTCACCATCTCCTCCTGGGGTAGGACATCTGCCTCTTCACTGGCCTCCCTCCCCATCCAATTCATTCCCTACACTGCATCCAGAGTGGCCTCCCCAAAACCCAAATGCACAATGCTTTAGCTATTATCTCTCAGCTTCACACCCACCTTCTAGATTCTGCTCTGGGATGCTTTGGCTGAGGCTCTGCAGATCACATTTCTACTTTGCCAGCCAACTTCCCATGAGGCTGTACATGAGGAAAAGGGCCTTTCTCTTTCTTGTGCACCTGCTGCTCCCATCAGCTTTGCCCAATTGTTACCAAGCAAAAAGGACTCGCTTCCTGATACACTAGAAACCAATACTATGACATCAGGTCTTTGAGAAAAGGAAAGCTTTTTATTACAAGCTGACTAACAAAGAGATAGGAGTCCAGCTCAAATCTGTCTCCTTGTGCTGGCTTTAAGGCAGTAATTTTTTTCTGAGACAGGGTCTTGCTCTGCTGCTCAGGCTGGAGTGCAGTGGTGTGATCATAGCTCACACCAGCCTCCACCTTCTGGGCTGAAGCCATCATCCTGCTTCAGCCTGCCAAGCAGCTGGGACCACAGGCAAGCACCACTCTTCTAATGTTTTTAAAAAACAATTTATAGAGATGAGACCTCGCTGTGTTACCCAGGGTGGTCTCAAACTCCTGGGCTCAAGTGACCCTACTTCCTTGACCTCCCAAGGTGCTGGGATTACAGGCATGAGCTATGGTGCCCAGCCAAGGAAGTAATTTTATCAGAAAAGTCTTAGCGGGTGGATTCTGGGGTTAGCAGTTGATTAATGGACGGAAAGGGGAGGTCTCGAAAGTCCTCAGGCATGCACAGTTATCTCTTCGTGTCTTCTTGTGGGTCACATGTGCAACTTTGTGGGGAGTCAGCGAAAATTCAGGGGGAGTTAGTGTGAAACATGGGGTGGAAATCAGGCTGTGACATCAGCGAGCTCATTCTGTACAGACCTCAATTTGGGCATATTGGTTCTAACTGATTTTAACCAGTTTTTAAATCTCACAAACAGAGGGAGTTTCAGCGTTTCAGCAAGTTGTCTCTTTTCTTATCTGCCATCCTGCAAGCTCAAGAATTTTGTATCAGTCACTGGTTTCTTTAACTCTTTGGGGACAGAGTTTCACAAGCAGTGACACTGAGCCCCATGTGGCAGTTGTGTGGCTTCTCTTGACCCTCCCAGAACCAACCCGACATGTGGCTTCTGAGACACCAGCACCAGTTGGGCAGCAACCCCTCTTCAGAGGTTCGAGCACTCACTCTGTGCGCCCCTCCTCTGAGCCTCTAGGTCCTCATGAAACCTCTTCCTTTTGTTCCCCAAGCCCTGCAGCTGGTAGCCATGTTCTAAAGTTTTTATCTTCGAGTTTCCACCATTCCTTTCTACTCTTCTAGCCCCTCCAGCAAATGGGTAACTAATTCAATAGATGATTGATTGATTGGTTGATTGATTGATGAAAGAGATAGATAGATGATAGATAGATGCATACATACATACATAGATGATAGAGATGACAGGATAATAGGTGGATGATAGATAAATAGATGATGGATATGATAGATAGATAGATAGGGATAGATGATAGACTAGATAGATGATAAATAGATGATAGGATAGATAGATACGATAGATTCATATGATAGATTGATGTGATAGATTACATAGATAGATATAATAGATTAGACAGAATAGATTGATAGATAAGATAGATAAGATATATGATACATAGATAGATGATGATAGATAGATAGATAGATAGAATAGATAGATAGATAGATAGATAGATAGATAATAGATAGGATCGATGTGAGAGATTTTTTTCTTAAATTTTAGAGACAGGGTGATAACATTTGGATGTTGTCCCCTTTAAGTCCCATGTTGAATTGTAATCCTCAGTGTTGAACGTGGGGCCTAGCGGGAGGTGTTTGGGTCAAGAGCTTAGATCCTTCATGACTTGGTGCTGTCCTCAAGATAGTGAGTGAGTTCTCACATGATCTGATTGAAAGTGTGTGGTATCTCTGCCCTCCTTTGCTCCTGTTCTGGCCATGTGACATTCCATCTCCTTTTTTTATGCCAGCCTGCCACACTGCATAAAAGCTCCCTGAGGTCTCCCCAGAAGCCAAGCAGATGCCAGCATCATCCTTCCCATACAACTTGCAGAACCATGAGCCAATTAAACATTTTTCCTTTACAAATTACTCAGTTGCAGGTATACGTTATAGCAATGCAAGAATGGCCTTGAACACAGGGTCTCACTCTGTCGCCCAGGCTGGAGAGCAGTGGTGCGATCATGGTTCACTCACTACAGCCTTGAACTCCTGGACTCAGGGAAGCCTCCAACCTCAGCCTCCCTAGTAGCTGGGACTACAGGCTTGTATAGTAGTCTAGCTTATTTTTTTAATTTTGCAGAGACAGAGTCTCTCTAGTTTGCCCAGGCTGGTCTCAAACTCCTGGCCTCAAGCAATCCTCCCTCCTCAGCCTCTGAAGGCACTAAGATTACAGGCATGAGCCACCGTACCCAATCCAATTCCTTGCATTAAATACCCTTGTTTGAAATACCTAGCGGGAGTCTGTAGTCTTCCCAACTGGACCTGGACTGACACAGCTCCAGAGAGCCTTCCAGGTAAAGCTCCAAACTCTTTGCATGGTGCTCTGAATCCATGAAGCCCTGTCCAACCCATGTATCCATTTTGGATGTGGTCCAGATTGCACACTGAGCTCCAGCCTTGCAGGTCTTATTGCATGTGGCTGCAGCACCGCCCTCTCTGGCTTATTGCTTTGTGCGCCTTCTGTCTGGAAAGCTACCCCATGCCTTTCCTTGTTCTCAAAGCTCAGCTCAACCATCTCCTCCTCTATAATTTTTGCTGACCCTGCTCCCCTGTTCATTTCACGGTTGAGTAAGATGTCCCCTGTCCTTGTCCTGTGGCCTCTTGTTTTTCCTCTGTTATAGGACTTAAGGCACCACCTTGGAATACTTGGTTTGTGTTTCTGTATCTTCCACTAGGGAGCACAGGCTCTGTCTTCTCTCTCTCCAACCCCTGTATGAGTCTCTTTGAGTTTCCTCCTTGCAATAGGTACTTGAGAAATATTTCCAAATGGAAGAAAGAAGGAAAGGAGAGAGGGAATTCTTGTGTTCTAAGGTGAATTTCTATGCCACCAGTATACATTTGTGACCACAAAATGTGTTGTGGAACATATTCTCTTTCATAATGGAGGTATGGTTAGAATTTAAGGCTTTTTAAATTTTAATCTAGAGATGGACAGTTTTTCATTTCTCAGGTTGTTTATTTCCTAGCTGAGATGGATGTGGCTGGCTAGCCCTGTAGACTCTGTCATTCAGCTCCTGACCACTGCAGTCTAGCCTAGGTGATAGAGTGAGACACTGTGTGCAAGGCCATTCTTGCATTGCTATAAAAGAATACCTGAGACTGAGTAATTTATGAATAACAGAGGGTTAATTGGCTCACGGTTCTGCAGGTTATTTAGGAAGCATGACGCCGGCATCTGCTTGGCTTCTGGGGAAGCCTCAGCGAGCTTTAACTCATGGTAGAAGGTGAAGTGGGAATAGTCACGTCACATGGCCAGAGCAGGAGCAAAAGAGGGAAGAGATGCCACACACTTTCAGCTCTGTGCAGTGGTAACAATGAAAACAGCCTCTCAAGAGCAGAAGATAACCTGAAGTTGAGCAAGTGCTGGAAGTGAAGGGCTGGGTCAGACGTCACTGGGTCTGGCATGGTGGCCCAGCAAGAGGAGTCCAGCTCAACAAGAGTGAGGCTGTCCTGATGAAAGAAGAGAAAATGATCTTTGGGCCTGGGAAGCCAACCTAGCCTGAAACAAAAGGAGGTAGGTTTGCAGAGCCCATGGCAAGAACAAATCCCAGCTCCTTTCATTGCATAAGTAGCTGCTTCCTCTGCCCAAGCCATCCCAAGGAGACAGTTAATATTTCCAAGGCAGGAGCTCTGGCACTTATCATTTCCACTGTGCCCTCCTGTCCACTTGCCTCTGGCTTCCCTTGGGTTGAAAAATCTCTTGAATTATTTTTATCTGTCCAAAGTAACACTTTTCTTTCTCTGACACATGCGTGTGCATGTGCCTGTGGGTGTGAAATGCCACTCAAACCACTAGCGGTTGGTCTGACTTGTCCAAGTACTCAATGTCTGTGGAGATGTGCACAAGAGGTAAGACAATGTTGAGGAAATATTTCTGAGATTTTTCTGTCCTGAGCAGACAGGACAAAGAGGCTCAGGGTTGCTGCCTTGTGGCCAACCAAGGACAGGGGCCCAGAACTCCAGGCTCCTGGTCCAGGGTTCTCACTTTTATTATGGGATGCCTCCTTTGATTCACAAAATAAAGAATTTATTGTTATCCCTGCAGCTCCTAGTGGCGGGCTCAATATCCCTTTACCGGGTAAATTATCTATATTGAAATGTGTTCCTGGGAGGTCACCATGAAGCCATATAAGCTGGAAGCATGATTTAATTTATTGTTCCCTGACTCCTCAGCTGCTGCTGGTTCCGCCATGGCCATGTTTTTAAATGCCACATGGCCATTAATGTTCTGCATGGGCCAGGGAAGCAGCTTTTGCTGAGTACAACATGGTGGATGACACAGGCCCTGAGAAGGGCATGATCACGTCGTGGAGCCAGAGAAGCCTTCCCCAGCAATCACACCTCCTGCTCCTGTCCCCTCCGACCTGCTCAGTAAGACTACCCTAATCCAGCTGGGCGCGGTGGCTCAAGCCTGTAATCCCAGCACTTTGGGAGGCCGAGGCGGGCGGATCACGAGGGCAGAAGATCGTGACCATCCTGGCTAACACAGTGAAACCCCGTCTCTACTAAAAATATGAAAAATTAGCCGGGCGTGGTGGCGGGCGCCTGTAGTCCCAGCTACTCGCGAGGCTGAGGCAGCAGAATGGCGTGAACCCGGGAGGTGGAGCTTGCAGTGAGCCGAGATCGCGCCACTGCACTCCAGCCTGGCAGACAGCGAGACTCCTCAAAACAAAACAAAACAAAACAAAACAAAAAACACTACCCTAATGCAGATGGAACGCTACCAGGTCCCTGACACCGTGCTGGGTGCTTTGCAGAAGTGACCTCATTTTACCTTCACAACAGCGTTGCCCTGGTCCACCTTGTCCACAACTGCAGACCTGCAGGCTCAAATGGGCACATCATTGCAGCAAACCTGTAGCAACACCAGACTCTCATTCATATTTGTCTGATTCTTAAGCCCCTGCTGTATCCAGGCAGCATGATGAAGAGCAGGGTTCTTCTGTGGGGAGTTATTCAACCCCTATGCATCAGTTTCCTTATCTGTAAAATGGAGATATTGAGAAGATGAAATTAATTAATAGAATAAGGTGCTCAGAACAGATCATAGTACGCATTTCATTGTGTTGTCAGTGAACCACGGGGCCAAAGTATGGATGTCTTGATGGTAATGTCTCTGAAAGATATTTTAACCCCATTCACAAATGTGTCTGAGGTCTAAAAAGGAGTCCATGTAACCTCATTAGACCAATCTGATTCAACTTTTATGTAACAAAGTTCTAGGTTGTTTTTCAGTTCCTGTGGCTGCCAAGTTGAAAGTCAGATAACCTGAGCATGCCAGATGAACCAAGTGTGCATACATGGATGGAACCTAAGGGCTTGAATTGAGGATCAGGGACTGAATTATACAGTGGACACAGCATGGCAGGATCCAGGATCCAATCAGATCCAGCCCTGGCATCACCCCATTGCAAAATCCAATCAGATCACGCCTCCTGGCATCATCTCACTGCAAGATCCAACCAGATTATGTCTCGTAACCCTCTGACTATAAAACCTGCCTCAATCCCCAGCTCAGGCAGACAGATTTGAGAATTTCCTCCTGTCTCCTTGCCCGTTGGCTTGCAATAAACCTTTCTCAATGCAAAAATCTGATACTTCTATGTTTGGCTTTCTGTTGCACTCAGGCTAACAGACCCAGACTGGTTGGGTAACACTTGTAAACCCTTGGTGTTCAGAGCCCAGAATTAGGTTTCTAGCTGCCATTCTATTATTCCTTGGCCATGTCATTTAAAGTTCTCCAGTATTACCTGGAGAACTTAAAAGTAACGTCAATCAAAATGCCTCAGTTTCTGTATCAGTCAGATGGTGATAGTGATCCCCACTCTGTTCACTTCACAAAATTATAAGACAATGACACCCTTGAACACTGAACAACGTCAAGTTCTGATTGCAGGATGATAATGATAAAGAAAGACCAGGAAATCCACAGGGCCCAGAGTGAACTCACAAGGCCTTGTGGGTGTCCCCTGGTCCTTTCTGTAGTATCTGCAACTGCCAGGTGTCCACTGGAACAGCTACATATGGCATCCGAGAAAACCCAAATGCCTGCCAAACCCTTTGCATGGGCCCAAATTGACCAATTCCCCACTTCTCCTGCACTGAGTTGATGATATGTGAGTGTAAGGAGAGAAATTGTTTTGCCCTTGGACTAGCAGGCTCTCATTTCCTCCCATCTTAGCCTCTATGATCTGCTGCTTAGCCTCCAAAGTCCAGCTCGTATGTTGCTTCCTCTGAGAAGGATCACTTGCTCCTCTTCCTCTGTGTATAAATTTTTGTCCAGCTCAGGGGGATGAGAAAAGGACTCTAGCACTCCAAAGTGAATATCAATCTCTCTGTGCATCAGAATCACCTGGGAGCTCTGAAAAATGATACATGTCTGGGTCCCACCCCAGTGATTTGTTTTTGATTGGTGTTACTTTTAAGTTCTCCAGGTGATACTCACAGGCAGAGAGAGGCATTGAACACTGAACAGCATTAAGCTCTGATTACAGGATGATGATGATAAAGAAAGATCAAGAAATTCACAAGGCCCAGAGCGAACTCACAACTCCCTGTGGGTGTCCCCCACAGACATTGTTTCTTCCCCTGTGCTCCCTCACACTGGACCAATGCTTCGGGGTCTGTTAAGAGCCAGGCCCAGGACAAGCCGCCATGTCAGCAACCCAGAATGTGATTCATCCCTCCCAGACCAGCAGCCTGGCTTGCCCCTTCAGGGTCCCCCATACAAAGCAAACTCCTAAGATCCCAGATGGGACATAGATGAGGGGGCTTACGTGTATTATTTGTAGCAGCCATCAACCCAGTCTCCATTTCCCTGGCAAGCGCCCTGAGGATTTGTTATCTCACATTGTCCCCCCAGTGAAGGCTATAATTCAGTTTTGGCTATAACTCAGTTCTTAAGTGAGAGCAGATGACATCCTCTCTGATTTCACCCATGGGAATCAGGCACACTGCAGAAGACCCAGTGGAGAAAGAGTTTAAGTATAAGGAGCAGCCAATGCTGTTGTTGAGGAGAAATAATGCTCCTAATGTCCAATACGTGGAAAGGGGATGCTTCCTTAACTGGTGACCAAACGTAAAATGGATCCTATTTTAGCCCAGTGGTACTCAATTCTGTCTGCATGTGAGTATCACCTGGAGAACTTAAAAGTAACACCAATCGAAAACAAATCACTGGGGTGGGACCCAGACATGTATCATTTTTAGAGCTCCCAGGTGATTCTGATGCACAGTGAGATTGATACTCACTTTGGAGTACTGGAGTCCTTTTCTCATCTCCTAGAGCTGGACAAAAATTTATATAACAAGGATTTTCTCCTACACCTGCAGAACATAGGAGAGTCAGTATGCATTCCAGGCCATGTCTACATCAGGCCAAAGATTAGGTGAAGATGTACCCCATTTCCATAAGGGTATATATTGCAAAACCAGGCAGTTTGGTGGGAAAATATTATTATTCATGAAAATCAAACACCAAGAAACTGAAAGAATGCCAGAAGAGAGAAGGGAGCTTCAGATTTCAGACCCAGTGATTACTTCTCCTTCTTGGTAAGACAGAGTTAACTAATACACATCCTGCCTGTCTCTTAGGGTGTTTATGATTCCTGAATAAAGATGTAGATACAGCACATTAATAACTTATCGGACTTTGTATGACAGTGAATTATTATGTTGGATTAAAAGTTGTCACTGATTTTTTGGGCAAAATACATATTTAGCATAAAAAGAGTTTTGTGATAAAAATCCTTTTGTCACACTAACTTTCATCTAGAACTACATATGTAGGTATCATCAGACCCAGTTTGTCAACATGCTGAAATAACTCACCTCAATTTATTACAAAGTGAACCACAATAACGCAATTGTTTAACCTAACCCAAGCAACCAGTGTTAAATAAAGGTGGGTTTTCTGCCTTAACCAAGCCCAACTGGAACCAAAAAGGCAAACACCTTGGTGGCAGGGCAAGTTCTCTACCAACATTTGCTAACATAATATGTCTCTATCTCATCCTTCTTACTAATTTGACTTGGTCTAGACTCTATTGTGGACAAGCAGATGAGGAGGCTGAGTCAGAGCAGGGCAAGCTGAGAGACCTGAGCCTCTTAGAACCTCAACAACCTGAGAAATGTAAAAAGACAGACCCAGGGTGGGGTTAACAGAGGTGAAGCCACCTCTCATCAGAGACCAAAACCACAAGGAGGCTCACGCTTGTTCTCCCTGTCTCTAAAATAAATAAATAAATAATTTTTAAAAAAATCCTTATCAGAGGTGTATTGACCAGGATTGTCCAGAGAAACAGAACGAATTGTGTGTGTGTGTGTGTGCACACGCATGTGTGTATGGCAAGAGAGAGAGAAAGAGAGCGAGAGAGACTGCCTTTAAGAAATTGTGGAGGTGCAAGTCCAAAATCTGTAGGGTGAGCCAGCAGGCTGGAGACTCAGGGAAGAACCGATATTTCAGTTCAAGTCAAAAGGCTGTCTGGTGGCAGAACTCCCCATCTTGCTCAGAGCAGATCAGTCTTTGTTCTATGCAGGCTTTTAGCTGATTGGGCAAGGCCCATCCACATTCTGGATTGTAATCAGGTTCACTCAAAGTCCACTAATTCAAATGTCAATCTCATCCAAAAAAAATCCTTTCAGAAACATCTAGAATAATGTTCAAGCAACTATATGGGCACTATGGCCCAGCCAAGTTGACAGATAAAATTAGCCATCAAGAGAGTTCTACTATACCCAATACTAAGAGAGGACTTCCATTTAAATAAATCCTTTTTTTTTTTTTTTTTTTGAGACAGGGTATCATTTTGTGGCTCAAGTTGAAGTGCAGTCGTGCAATCCTACCTCACTATAGCCTTGACCTCCTGGGCTCAAGTGATCCTCTTGCCTCAGGCTCCTGAGTAGCTGGGACTACAGGCATGAAGTACCATTCCCAGCTAATTTTAAAAAATATTTTTCATAGAGACAGGATCTCGCTATGTTGTCCAGGCTGAATAAATACTTTTTAAGTGAAGGAATCAATCTCTTCACATTTATCAGCCACTTAGAAGCATAACTCAGTGAATATCAGAGTCCCTAAAGAGGGTCCAAATATTCCAGGACTTCCTCAGAACTTCATGGAACAATTGTGGTCCAACCAGATTTCTCTGCTTTGCTTTTTTCACAGAGAGAACAACACAGGTTCCCCCAGGACTGAGGAGATGCACCAGATGTCCTGTTTCTTCTCATCTGTGACTGCCCAGAGGACACAAGCCTCCCACTCAAGCTGGAGGTGTTTTTAAATATTTAAGAGACAGCCAGGTGTAGTGGCTCAAGCCTGGAATCCTACTACTTTGGGAGGCCAATGCAGGAGGATTGCTTGAGACCAGTCTGGGCAACATAGAGAGACCCCATCTTTACAAAAAAAAAAAAAAAAAAAAGCAAAAAAAATTTAGCTAGGCATAGTGGCACAGACCTGTAGTCCCAGATACTCAGAAGGCTAAGACAGGAGGAACACTTGAGCTCAGGAGTTCAAGGATGTAGTGAACTAGGATTGCATCACTGCACTCCAGCCTGGGCAACAGAGTGAGACCCTGTCTCAAAAACCAAAAAAAAAATGTAAGAGGGTAGTTTTCATTTTAAGTGTTATCACCACACACACAAAAAGCAAAGGGACAAAAGGAAACTTTTGGAGGTGATGGTTGTATTTGTTACCTTAACTGTGGTGATGGCATCACAGGTGCATGCATATGTCCAAACTCATCAAAATGTACACACTAGATTATGCAGGTATTTGTATATCAATTATACCTCAATAAAACTATTTTAAAAAGAGAAAATGTAGATTACATATGTATTCACATGATTGCTATTTCTGCTGCCCATAATTCTTGACTGTCTATGTATTTCCCTTTGGTATAACTGGCCTTCAGTATAAAGGACTTCCTTTAGGTTTTTTCAAGTGCAGACATGCTATAAGGGATTTATCAGTTTTTATTCATCCTAAAATATCTTTACTTCACTTGTTTTTCCTATTGTACAAAATATCTTTCTTTATATAATGATAATAAATTTTTAAAATGGCAATAAATGATGAAGGATGGTAATTTTTAAATTTTAAATGTATTTAAAAAAAATGGCTGGGCATGATGGCTTATGCCTGTAATCCCGATACTCAGGAGGATTTCTTGAACCCAGGAGGTCAAAATGCTTAAAAAAATAAATAAACAAAATAAAAAAGACAAAGGGTGCCCCAGTGGACATGTTCTGGTCTGAGGATCCGTACATGACTACCTTGGCCCAATGGGACGGTCTTTCCACAACCTGCTTTGCTGAGACCTCTTTTCTGGAGGTCTCAGCGAAACCTATTTGCAAATGTGCCAGTCATTTGCCTATTTGCTCCAAGATTTGTTTCTCTGCTCTGCTCCTGTCACAGGATGTGATCCCTGCAGACAACATTTCCCAGGCCCTATTGCCAGTGCAAGTAACAAACAGAAGCTTGGAAGAGAGGAGGAGAGGAGCAACCAGGGTGCATCCCCACCCTTCCCTCCTCTGGCAGTGGTGAGGTTTCTCTGGGCTTCCCACTTACACTGACAGCCCCTCCCTCTGTATCCCAGCCCTTCCCTCTGTATCCCAGCTCCTCCCAAGCAGCCCTTGCTCTAGTTCCAGCTTCCTGCTGGGTGACATCAACTCCTGAGCTCTGCAAAGTGGGTCTTGAGTCCCAGGAGGCCTTGAATCAAGTCTGAGTTTATAAGCAGGCAGTGAGAATGTGGAGGCCACTGAGAGTCCTCCCATCCAACCCCCATTTCTGAGTAATCCATTGGCCACCATCTGTTGTTGCTGCAGTGGCATTGCGGTTAGCAGAGGGGACCTGGAGAGAACAGAGAAATTTGTATTTGGTTCTGCCACATCCTAGCTCTGTTACCTGGGGCAAGTTACTTAACCTCTTCATGCCTCTGTCTCATCATCTGCTGAGTGGGAATAAGGACGAATGGTTTGTTGCAATCATTAAATTAGCAGAGGCAGGGCACAGTGGCTCATGCCTGTAATCCCAGCACTTTGGGAGGCCTAGGTGAGCAGATTACCTGAGGTCAGGAGTTCGAGACCAGCCTGGCCAAC
>NW_012113364.1:4055714-4077608 GCF_000951035.1 Colobus angolensis palliatus | reverse complement strand
AAAAAAAAAAAAAAAAAAGCAAAAAAAATTTAGCTAGGCATAGTGGCACAGACCTGTAGTCCCAGATACTCAGAAGGCTAAGACAGGAGGAACACTTGAGCTCAGGAGTTCAAGGATGTAGTGAACTAGGATTGCATCACTGCACTCCAGCCTGGGCAACAGAGTGAGACCCTGTCTCAAAAACCAAAAAAAAAATGTAAGAGGGTAGTTTTCATTTTAAGTGTTATCACCACACACACAAAAAGCAAAGGGACAAAAGGAAACTTTTGGAGGTGATGGTTGTATTTGTTACCTTAACTGTGGTGATGGCATCACAGGTGCATGCATATGTCCAAACTCATCAAAATGTACACACTAGATTATGCAGGTATTTGTATATCAATTATACCTCAATAAAACTATTTTAAAAAGAGAAAATGTAGATTACATATGTATTCACATGATTGCTATTTCTGCTGCCCATAATTCTTGACTGTCTATGTATTTCCCTTTGGTATAACTGGCCTTCAGTATAAAGGACTTCCTTTAGGTTTTTTCAAGTGCAGACATGCTATAAGGGATTTATCAGTTTTTATTCATCCTAAAATATCTTTACTTCACTTGTTTTTCCTATTGTACAAAATCCTGGTACATACTGGTCACTTGATCAATGTTAGCCATTATTACCCCTTGGGGTCTGTGTTCTGCCCTGCAGATAGGCACCTCCTGTCCATATCAACTGGGTCCCTAGGGGGGCATATCTGGTCCCTCTCTTCCTACATTACCAGTTAAGGCCAGTCTGGCCCCACGCTGTGACCAGAAGGACAAACTTCTAAAATGCCAAAATCAGAAGAGCCATCAGAGGACCTGGGAACATTTAGCTTCAAGAAGGCTTAGCTGGGCTGGGGGCGGTGGCTCACGCTGTAATTCCAGCACTTCAGGAGGCCAAGGCAGGCATATCACTTGAGATCTGGAGTTCAAGACCAGTTTGGCCACATGGTGAAACCCTGTTTCTGTTAAAAATACAAAAATTAGCTGGGTGTGGTGGCATGCACCTGTAATTCCAACTACTCAGGAGGCTGAGGCATGAGAATTGCTTGAACCGGGGACATGGAGGTTGCAGTGAGCTGAAATCGCACCACTGCACTCCAGCCTGGGTGACACACTGTCTGAATGAGTCAGAGTGAGACACTGTCTGGAAAAAAAAAAAAAAAAAAGGTTTAGCTCTTGAAGATTATGAAGAACACTGAATACTTCCTCCTAAGCTTTCATGGGGAAAAGCTTTGTTTTGTTTCCTATCTAGAGGACAGAATCAGGATCAATAAATGGAAATGACAAGAGGCAGAATTTTGCCTTGGATTAAGGAAGAATTTTCTAAAGTGAGAAACACCTGAAGATTATGGCAGCGAACTCCCTATCTTAGGAGGTGTTGTGGGAAGTTATGGGGGTTCAGGCTCAGCAGAGAAAGATGCCCTCAGTCTTCATTTGGGTCCTTGCCAACCCTGGGCCTCCAGTATCCAGTTAATTAGATGCCTGGGAGCTAGCTCAAAAATTAGTATTTTGAACTTGTTAATGGAAAAATCAGACTCTGTAAAATGTTTTAAAGAGGTTTATTCTGAGCCCGTGTGAGTGACTATGGCCCAGGGAAAACCCAAACCAAAGAAGCTTCTAGTAGGTGGTCCGAAGGCAGTCAGATTACACTTTGGTTTTACACATATTAGGGAGGCAGGAGTTGTAGGCAAAGACATACATCAATACATGGAAGGTATGTATTGGTTGGGCCTCAAAAAGGTGAAATCTTGAAGTAGGAACTTACCAGTCATAGGTGGCTTCAGAGATGAGTCTTCAATCTGCAATTCATTAAAAAGGAGCAAAACTTTGTCTTAAAACTTGGAGTTAGCAGAAAATAATGTTTAAGTTAAGATGAGAATACTGGGCCAGACAGGGTGGGCTCATGCCTGTAAGCCCAGCACTTTGGGAGGCTGAGATGGGAGGATCGCTTGAGCCCAGGAGTTGGAGGCTGCAGGGGGCTATGATCTCACTACCATACTCCAGCCTGGGCAAGAGTGAGACCCTGTCTCCAGAAAAAAAAAAAAAAAAAAAAAAAAAAAAAAAAGACATATTAAGTGCTATTATAAGAAAATCAAATGCTATTGCTTACTGCAGGAATCTCTCACTGGGCAGTGTACCAGCTCTACAGACAAACGTGTGAAAATGCGTTTGGCCCTCCTGGAGAAGCCTACATCTCTCTTGCTGGAATAGTGATTTGCTTTGCTGGGCTGCATCATTTGTCAAGGTGTCATGAGCTCCATGCCCTGGGAACCAGCTGCAATGCAGAGGAAGAGAGGAGTCAGGGAGGAGAGTCCGGGGGCGCTGCACAAGTGCCTCCTCAGGGACCATTGTGGGCTCCTGCATGCAGAGGTTTCTGAGCCAGCCACCTGCTGCCAGAGAGTGAACTTGACATTCTTCCATAGCAAAGGTCCTCTGAGCCTCCCAGCTCCAGAACCCTGAGGCTGCTGCAGCAATAAAGCTATATCACTTCACAACGCAAAACAATTTCGACTGAATGGGGGCAAAATTTGAATGAGGGTGCAGTGCCTGTCTAGTGATGTTTCACTATCTTTCTGCAGCTTTCTCCTGTCTTGGGTTCCCGTGCTGCCCCCTGCTACTTACACACTGCTCTCTGACACCATGCACAGGCCAGCTGTGCCCAGAAGCCTCCACCTGTCTCCTCCACAATGCTCAAATGTACACCCACAGTCCTGACTTTCCCTGCATGTGTATACACAGTCATACATATAAGAGTCCACCTGGCAGGTCACAAGGTCAGGAGTTCGAGACCAGTCTGACCAACATGGTAAAACTCCGTCTCTACTAAAAATACAAAAAAAAAAAAATTAGCTGGGTGTGGTAGCCCATACCTGTAATCCCAGCTCAGAAGGTTGAGGAAGGAGAATCGCTTGAACTGGGGAGGCGGAAATTGCAGTGAGCCGAGATGGCGCTACTACACTCCAGCCTGGGTGAGAGAGCGAGACTCCATCTCAAAAAAAAAAAAAAAAGAGTCCACCTGTTCTCTTTCCCATCAGGATTGGCATTGAGCCCCTCCTTCACCCCGAGTTCCAATGTCAGTGAAGGGCACCCCCTTTCACCCAGTTACTCGGGCCAGAAATCCAAGAGGCAGTCCTGACCCTTCACCCCTTCACAGCCCACCTAAACTGTCAACTCTCCCTCCAAAATAGATCCCAATCCATCTGCTCCCCTCTTGCTCCTTGGCCACCCTAATTCAAACCACCATCATCTCCCACCCAGACTATTGCAGAAAGCTCTGTCTGCTCTCCTGTTTCTGCTCCCGAGCCTACAATGTCTTCTCTAAGAGCAGCTGGTAAAATTGTTTAAAATGTACATATGGTTTAAGTGCAGTAGCGCATGCCTGTCATCCCAGCACTTTGGGAGGCCAAAGTGGGAGGATCCCTTGAGGCCAGGAGTTCGAGACCAGCCTGGGCAATATAGCAAGACCTCTATTTCTACAAAATTAGAAGTTAGCCAGTCGTGGTGGTGTGCACCTTTTGTCCCAGTCACTCAGGAGGCTGAGTCATGAGGATGGCTTGAGCCCAGGAGTTTGAGGCTGCAGTGAGTAGATCGTGCCACTGCACTTCAGCCTGGAGAACACAGTAAGACCCTGTCCCTCTCCCCCACCCAAAAAATACATATGTATATATGTGTATGTGTCTACATCTGTATGTATATATATGTATGTATGTATCTATATGTATGTGTGTGTCTATATATAGACACACACACACACACACACATACAAGTGATTATATCATTTTCCTGCTGGGAGCCCTCTAATGGCTTCCTGGGATGTTAGAATGAAATCCACACTCCCAGAAGGGCCTGCAGGTCTCCTGGATCTGGCTTCTGCCTTCCTCTTAGATTGCACTCTGGCTATTCTGCCTTGCATTACCTCTGCTCCGCCACCCTGACCCTCTGTCTCTTCCTCAGAAACACCAAGCCCACTCCCTCCCTCTGGGTCTGGTAACTACCGGTCCTCTACTTAGAAGCTTCTCCCCAAGACCCCTTGGCAACTCCTTCTCCATGGTTATGGCTCAAAGCAAATGCTATCTCCCCTGTAAACCGAAAGTGACCGAGACAAGTCTCAGTGGATTTAGAGGTTTAATTTGCCATGGTTGAGGACACACCTGGGAAAATGAAACACAAGTTACAGTCAGATCTGTGGCCTGTGCTTTTTCCAAAGAGGATTTTGTGAACTTCAATATTTCAAGGGAAAAGAGTGGGCAGGAGGGGGAGGGTAGACGGTGAGGCAAGTGGTCACATCATTGTGAGGCTTTGAAGAGCGCTGACTGAATCCACATTTTACATGTGAAAAGAGCCGAGTTGGGGGGAAACTCAATTTTGCATTCATCTCCCTTGGTAGATCTACATTTTACGTAAGATAAAGTAAGCGTGTGAAATTACAGCTGTCTGGGAACAAAAGGAAGGTAGTTTTACTGAATCAGTTTTCCAAGCTTAACTTTCCCTTTAGCAAGTGAGCTTAGGGTTGCAATATTTTATTTTCCTTTTCCTTCCCAGAAAGACCTTCCTTGGCCATTCTGATCCCTTTCCTCTCCCTCAGGGGGCCTCAGAGCCCTGCACATCCCCCTGGGGTGCCAAATATGACATAATGAGGAACAAGAAGAAAGTGATAGAATTTTCATCTCTGTTATGTTTCACCCCACTTTTATAACATCTCTATTTTGTGTGTTTTATAATGCCTTAGTACAATGGTACGTCATATTAGCTATAAACAGTTATTTATGCATATGTCTAAATGTGTGCATGTATTACAGTAAGTGCTCAAAATTTGGGGGGGTTAAAGATGGGGTCTCACTATGTTGCCCAGCCTGGTCTCAAACTCCTAGCTTCAAGGAATCCTCCCACCTTAGTCTCCCCAAGGCACTGAAGTTACAGGCATGAGTCACCATGCCCAGCCTGCTCAAAATGTTTTGATAAAGAGGCATGCAATCAAAATATTTGGGAACTGCTGTCTTATGATAACACCCTTTTTTGCTATCTTCTTTACCACTAAACAAAATTTTTCTTTTGTTTTACTTCTTAATCCTTTCTCTCCCCTAAAATGTAAGCTCCATGCAAACTGTCTCACTTATTCATGCTACATTATTTGTCACTGTGTGACTAGCACTTATAATAAACTGACCACATAGCATGTGTTCAATAAATGTTTATTGATTAGATAAATCAATGAATGAATGATCAGAGTCTTCCCTGGGACACTGGAAAGACAGTTCGTGAATTCCAATACCTTTATATGCTCAGGATAGTGGCAAATAATGTCACGATGGGATGTTTCTAGGACAAGACCACTCATGAAGAAAACTGGAAAGTTTCTGGGCTTTTTGTCACCCTTTGAGATCATTTCCCTGCTCCATCTATGGTCAGAAAGTCATTGGGCAACCAAAATCTTATAGTCAGAAGAATAGCCCCCTGGGAAGTCATCAACACCTTAGAATAAACTGGTTTAATATACTACAACTCCCAGGAGTGTTTGCCTCAAAAAACACCATTAACATCAGGGGCCAGTGGTCTCAGTTTAGCTACAAACTATTTCTGAGGTCCTATGACTTTCCAAGTTCTCATCCCTAACCGGAGAGAAGTTGTGTCTGTTCTCACATTGCTAATAAGCACATATCCGAGACCGGGTAATTTATAAAGAAAAAGAGGTTTAATGGATTCACATTTCCACATGGCTGAGGAGGCCTCACAATCATAGCAGAAGGCAAAGGAGGAGCAAGCTCATGTCTTACATGGCAGCAGGCAAGAGACAGCGTGTGTAGGGAAACTCCCCTTTATAAACCATCAGATCTCATGAGACTTACTACTATCATGAGAAAAAGCACAAGAAAGAACCTCCACCATGATTTAATTACCTCCCACCGTGTCACTCCCACAACACGTGCAAATTATGGGAGCTACATTTCAAGGTGACATTTGGGTGGGGACATAACCAAATCATATCAAATTGGATCACAGGTTTTCTTCTTCACTTTGTTATTTGGAAATAACTTGAAATTTATAGAAAAGTTGTAAGAACACAAAGAACATGCATATATATGCCTTCACTGAGATTTACCTATTGTGAAGATGTTTCCACCAGTTTTATGTATCACTCTGTCTCTTCATATATGTATGTATGTGCACCTTACACACACACATTTTTCTGAACCATTTCAGAATAAGTTCCATGTACTACACTAAATGTTTCTGTGTGTATTTCCTAAGAATAAGGAGATTCTCTTAGAACTCCAGTGCAGTTATCAACTTCAGTAAATTTAACATTGAAGCAATACTTTGCCATCTAGCAATGTATTTTTCAAATGCTTTCAGCAGCAGTCCTGCTTCTTCAAATGAAATCTTACTTGGAATTCCAATGTACTTCACAGATGAAAACAGAAGGCTTGCTTGAGGAAGGAGGCAACGGAAGAGCTATTTCCTGCTTGATATGGTTTGACTCTGTGTCCCCACCCAAATCTCTCCCATTATCCCCACGTGTCAAGGGCAGGACCAGTGGGAGGTAATTGGATCCCAGGGGCAATTTCCCCAATGCTGTTCTCATTGATAATGAGTGAGTTTCGCGAGATCTGATGGTTTTATAAGCATCTGGCATTTCCCCTGCTTCCGCTCACTCCATCCTGCTTCTTCTTTGCCTTCCGCCATGATTTTAACTTTCCTGGGACCTCTGCAGCAATGCGGAACTGTGAGTCAATAAAACCTCTTTCCTTTATAAATTACCCAGTTTCAGGCAGTTCGTTACAGCAGCGTGAGAATGAACTAATACACTACTGCTTCTGTATCAAATTACCACTGACTTGGTGGCTTAAAACAACACATATTATTAACTTACTGTTTTGGAGGTCAAAAGCCAGATCTCACAGGGCTGAAGTCAAGGTATTGGCGGACTCATTCCTTTCGGAAGTTCTTGGGGAGAATCTGTGTTCTTGCCGTTTCCAGTTTCTAGAAGCATCCCCCACCTGCACTCCTTGGCACATGACCCATTCCTGGAATCACATCTCCTACCTCCTCCTTTCACCTTCTTTCCTCCCTTTTATAAGAACCCTTGTGATTACACTGCATCCACTCAATAATCCAGGCTAATCTCCCCATCTCAAAATCATTAACTTAATCACATCTGCAAGTCTGCTTTGCCATGAGGGATAACATTTACAGGTTCCAGGTATGAAGACGTGGAGATTTTTCGCAGGGTCATGATGCAGCCTACATATGGTTGAGTAGGTTGTAGACTGCGCAGAGGCAACACAAATCCAGCCTGCAGTTCATCCGCCAAATCATATGTCTTCTTCTTTGCAAAGAGATTCTATCTGGTACCACCGCCTAAAGGGATGCATCTGCCCAATAGGGCTGCTTTTTCTAATTTGCACAAAGACTCTATGTAGGCCAGCTGCTGGCCAATTCTGTCATGCCCTCTTTCCCTCTAGTTTCCCAGAGACTCCTTTTAAGCAACCCCTTAGGGTTTTGGCATCTGTTTAAAACCCCAGGACCCCACAGTTAAGACAGTTTCCAGCTGTGCTATGCCACGCTCTGATACTGCATCAAAATGAGTCCCAGGGCACCTGGAGAACAAACCGCTTTCCAACTGTTTAGGTGGTGACCCAGAGGCAAAGGGAGCCCCTGAGATGCAGACTAGCTCTGCCTCAACGGGGAGCCCCAAAGACTCGTAAACTCTGCAGCTCCCCATGACTTGAAGCTCTTTCTTCAATCTCCCTGATTCACCGTTTCCCCAAATTTGGATCTCAGAACCCATCATTCAAGTACCCCATCACAACTCCCCAGCCCTTTCCTGCCTGAGGCCAGCAGAGGGGCCCAGGAATCCCTGGAATGAGGAGGCATCCTCTCCCATGGTCCCAAGTCCACATCACTGGGTAGTGCACAGCAAGCCACCCCAGATGCAGGAGTACATTGAGTATCACCAGCTTGTTGTCACACTGGGACACCTGTGTAAGGAGACAGGTGTGGGGTAGAAACCCTAAGGACATCTGGTCCCTTTGCTAACCTAGGCCTGCTCTGCAGATGTGTCCCCAGCAGTGCAGAACTGTGAGTAACAGGACATGTCCTATTACTAATATGTCCCCCCAAACCACTGACTCATCTCTGTCCTTCTAACGGTGGCACCAAGAGAGCTTCTGCTTTTGCTGTCCTGCCTGCCCCCCCGCCTCCGTAACCATGGTTCATTTGGTGGCCACAGATCTAACAAATCTTCTTGTTCCAAGAAATCTTCAGATTCTGTAACGTGCTGGCCCAGAAAGTCTCTGTTCCTGACTTTGAGCCCACTTCCCACTTTGAGCGAGTCAACGTTGATGCTATCTACTTCGGAGTCTCCTGTCCTTCTGCCTTCATTCTTCTAAATGATTCTGCAACTATGAGGCCCATGATGCTGCCCAGAACATGGTGTTCTGTTGTAGCTCGCACATTTAGCTCCTGGTACTTTTCCCCACTGACATACAGTGGCCCAGCTCCCATCAAAACCTATCCTACCTCAGTATCTCCAAGGCTTACTCACAGTGGCTGCCATCAAGACTGCCGGACACCTTTCTAAGGAGATAACCAACACTTGATCTCTCTCAGCCACTGGAAGGGCAAGGGCTGAAGGTAGGGGTCCCCACTGAGCCAGCAATCTCTCCTGCTCTTTTTCTCCTGAAGTGAGAATCCACATCTTGCCCATTTCATTAAAAAAGTAATAAACGCCTTTTAAGTTTCTTTTACTTTTTCTTCTTTGAGGAATCAAAAGGTTCATTTCTGGAATCAGATGCATGTAACAGGCTTTTTAAATTACCCTGCAAATGAGTTTCCTCTCCAGCAGAGCAACAGAGACCTAACGAACCTGCTAAGTGGTGCCCTGGCTGGTGCAAAATTGATTCAAAGGCTGAGGTATGTGACTGTGTCAGGAGAGGCGGGGGCCTGGGGCTGTCTGGCTATAGGAGTGTACAGAGAAAATGCCAGCACCCTGTCTCTCCCTGATCCCTGTTCTGGATGTAACAGACCAGGGAGCTGGCAGCTGCTATGGCGCTTACAGCCTGGGGAGAGGCAGAACCTTCCCTTGGAGAAGAGAGGGTGTGGCAGCTCTCTTCAGGCCTCCAGAGGTCCAGCCAGCCATAGGCTGAAGCATTCTGAAGAAGTCTCTCATAGAGGAGGTTATTTAAGCCCAGGGGCATGGCCTCAGGGTGGGTGGCAGATAGGCCAGCTCTCTGTCCTCGCCATGACCACCCTCACACTGTCCATTCTTAACGTTTTTTTATTTTTTTGAGACGAAGTTCACTCTTATCGCCCAGGCTGGAGTTGAGATCCCGGTGGCGAGATCTCAGCTCACTGCAACCTCTGCCTCCTGGGTTCAAGCAATTATTCTGCCTCAGCCTCCTGAGTACCTGGGAGTATAGGCATGTGCCATCACACCCAGCCATTTTTTTTTTCACCATGTTGGCCAGGCTAGTCTCGAACTCCTGACCTCCGGTGATCTGCCCATCTCAGCCTCCCAAAGTGCTGGGATTACAGGTGTGAGCCACAGCACCCAGCACACTGTCCATTCTTGAGATGGGCAAGTAGGCAATGTGAACTGCCCAGGCCTTGGGTCTCTTTTATCTTCTGTGTTGTTGTTTTTTTTTTTCCTATCTTCTCTTTTCTAAATGCATTGTAAATGCATCCAACAAATGGCTAGTGTCCAGAATCTACAAGGAACATAAACAGCTCAACAAGGAAAAAACAAATAACCCCATTATAAAGTGAGCAAGGGACGTGAACAGACATTTTTCAAAAGAAGACAAACGAGTAGCCAAAAAACATTTGAAACAATGCTCAACATCACTAATCATCAGAGGAATACGATTAAAACCACAATAAGATACCATCTCCTATCAGTCAGAATGGCTATTAGTAAAAGCCATAAAACAACAGATGTTGGAAAAAATGCAGAGAAAAGGGAATGCTCATACATCATTGGTGGGAATGTAAATTAGTACAACCTCTATGGAAACCAGTACGGAGATTTCTCACAGAAGTGAAAATAGAAATATTCTTCAGTCCTATAGTCCCACTACTGGGTAACTACCCAAGGAAAATAAATTTTATCAAAAAGACACCTATAGTCATATGTTCATCACAGCACCATTCACAATAGCAAAGTCATGGAATCAACCTAAGTGTCTACCAATAGATGTTTGGATAAAGAAAATGTGAGATCTAGACATGTATCTCATATATATCTTGCATTTTTGTTGTAGTAGTATTCCATGGTCTGTGTGTGTGTGTACATATATATACACAACATATATATATATATATTTTGTGTGTGTGTATATATATTTATATATAACATACACACACACACACACACACACACACACACACACATCATGGAATACTACTCAGCCATGAAAAAGAATGAAATCATCTTTTGCAGCAGCATGGATGGAACTGAAGGCTATTGCCCTAAGTAAAATGACCCAGAAACAAAAAGTCAAGAACCACATTTTCTCTCTTACAAGTGGGAACTAAACAATGGGTACACACAGACATACAGAGTGGAATTATAGACATTGGAGACTGCAAAAGGTGGGGAGGTGGGAGGGAGCTGAAGGATGAAATACTACCTATTGGGTACAATGTACACTAGTTGGGTGATAGGTACACTAGCAGCCCAGACTTCACCACTATGCAATATATTCAGGTAACACACAAGTGCATGTGTACCCCCACATCTATAAAAAATTTTTAAAAATTAAATAAAAAATTTTAAATATGCATTATGAGCATTATCCACCATAGCCAAGAGTGGAAACAACTCAAATGACTATCAACTGATGAATGGATAAGCAAAATGTAGACTGTGGACTATCCACACTGTGGAATACTATTAAGCCACAGAAAAAACAATAAGTACTGATGCATGCTAAAATGTAGATGAATCTCAAAACATCACATTAAGTGAAAGAAGGCAGTCACAAAGGATCATATATCATATGATTCCACTTGTATCGAAGTGTCCAGAATCAGCAAATCTATGGAGATAGAAAGTAGCTTAGCGCTTGCCTAGGGCCCAGGGGTATGGAGTTTGGGGGATGACAGATAAAAGATAAGGCTTCCTTTTTAAGTGATGAAAATGTTCTAAAATTCTAGTGACAATTAACTCTGTGAATATACTAAAACCCAATGAGTTGTGTAATGAATTGCATTGCATGTGAATTATATTCAATAAAGCTGGTTTTTAAGTATGCATTGTAAGCAGGGGGTGGAGGGTGGGATTTGTAGCACAGACATGACCTTCAATTCAGAAGGATGAGAGTTCAAATCCCAGTTTCAAATCCCTGGGCCCCTGGGCTCACAGGACCTCCTCTATGAAAGACTTCTGCAGAATGCTTTGGCCCAGGGCTGGCTGGACCTCTGGAGGCCTGAGACAGCTACCACACCCTCTGTTCTCCAAGGCAAAGTTCTCCCTCTCCCCAGGCTGCAGGTTCCATGGCAGCTGCCAGCCGCTTTGTCTGTCCCACCCAGGGTACCAAAACTTCCACACTGAATAGCCTTGGGCAAATAATTTAACCCTTCTTGGCTTCTATTGACTCAGTTGGAAAGTTGGGTGAATACTGTTCACCTCAAAAGGTGGGTGTCTTAGTCCGTTTGCTGGGTAATTTATCAAGAAAAGAGGTTTATTTTGCTCACAGTTCTGCAGGCTGCACAAGAAGCATGGTGCCAGCATCTGCTTCTGGTGAGGACCTCAGGAAGTTTCCACTCATGGTGTAAGGTAAAGGGGGCCAGCATATCACATGATGAGAAATGGAGCAAGACAGAGAGGAGGGAAGTGCCAGAGTCCTTTTAAGAATCAGTCATCATGGGAATTAAGAGTGAGAACTCATTCACTCCTGAGAAAATGGCACTAAGACATTCATGAGGGATCCAACCTCATGACCCAAACACCTCCCACCAGACCTTACCTCCAACATTGGGGATCACATTTTCACATGAGATTTGGAGGGGACAAATATCCAAACTGTTCAACTGGTATAACAAAAGACCATAGACTGGGTAATTTATAAAGAACAGAAATTTATTTCTCACAGTTCTAGATGCTGGGAAGTCCAACATCATGACAGCGGTTGGTTTGATGTCTGGAGGAGGCCCATTGCTCATAGATGGGGCCATCCAGGTGTCCCTACATAGAGGAAGGGATGGAAAGGTGACAAACTCTGAGTCCTCACATGGCAGAAGAGCAGAAGAATAAGAGAAGTAAAGGGCATTAATCTGCTCATAAGAGTGGGAGTCCTCATGACTTAATCACTTCCCAAAAAGTCCCCACCTCTCAATACCACCACAATGGAGGTTCAGTTTCAACATGAATTTTGGAGGGAACACACGATCAAACCAGAGCAGTCGGTATTAAGTAAGATATGCATAAAACCCCTAGTTCAGGCTCTAACACAAAGCACAAACTGGACATAACGATAGCTGTTACTACATTAGATAGAAAAGTCGACTTTGAGACAGAATATCTAGGTTCTAATCCCAACCCTACATGATGTCACTGCATGACCCTGGAAGCTCTTAGACTCCCTAAGCCTCAGTGGCACTGGTAGTAAGATGGGATGAGTGGCCTGACTTCACAGGGTTGAAAAGGTCGGAAGGTAACAGGTGTGGAAGTCCTGTATGTTAGGAGCCCAGTACAAGTTTGTTGATTAATGGATGGATGGGTGGATGGATGGATGGATGAATGGACAATGAGTGTGAGACAGATACTCATTCAAACACACACACACACACACTCCTTCGGGTTATCAGGAAGACAAACTCATAATTTTTGCCTTGCTGGTCAGCATTCTCAGTGCAAGGGTTCCAGTCCCCAAGAAAAGGCTGGGGCCCAGAGTCACTGCAGCGCAAAGATGAGAAGCTGTTTCATCCAGGACATTTCTGGGACACAGCACACTCAATTTTCCTCTTGAAAAGTAGGAATGCTGTGTGTCTCTCATGGTCCCCCTGAGGAATAGACCCACCCCTTAGACCCACCAGGTGCCAGACGCTCTTCTGCCTGTGTTTGTACCCTTCCCAACCTGTCCTCGAGCCACTAACCATCCTCTGCGGAGGCCCCCTGGTTCCCCGCCTCATCCACTTACTTGGACAGAGTAGGAGCTGACCATCTCCCTCTGCCTAGAGATTCACAAGAAAACAAGGGAAGAGGAGGGTTCTAGGGACCCTTGAAAAGGCCACAGCATATTCCTATGTTCCTCTTGAACATCAACTCCAAGTCTAAGGGGCAAGTGAGTTCTTTATATGAGCCTTGGCCTTCTTGTTATTTGGGGTTAGCAAGGTGGTTACAACAATCATGAACAGCATGACTGTGCTAAGGGAAAGCCAAGTTCAAGCTCTTTCAGGAAAATTGGAGCCGAGTTCCTTACGTTGCAAAGGGGATATCCAAGTGAGGTGCAATCAAAGATAGAGTGGAATGAAACTGTTTACCAAGCAGCGACCTGTCCATTGTCATAATTGCTGATTCCCATCACGCTTGCCAGGTAAGCAGGTATGTACAAGGTATGTACAACCACCCCGATTTCGCAGAGGAAGACTTCAGGTCACAGGTCACACTGCCTGAAATCAGCAGAGCTGCCTGTGCTCAAAGACCTGGGACTTCTTTACTCCTGTCTCCTGAAGCCCTACCTACTACAACTGTGTGCAAAACACATTCATTATCCGAATGCTGGGAATGGCTGTAAAGGAACTGCAAATTGGAGTTTCTTTGTGTTTGGCATTAATGATTTCTTCCCCAGTGGGTGCTGAAGGAGGTCGCTAGTTGCTCAGCTTGGTGAATATAATCCCCATGCCAAAAGATGAACAGAAGCTGAGGGGGCAGCTATGTTTGGGTGAGATCCAGTTCCAAGGCTCCTCTGGGAAGGGAGAAAACAGGCAAGGGGCTGCAGAACATGTGGGGGCAGTTCTGCATTTCTCTGGAAACTCCCCAACCCTGAGGCCCCCACACATACATGATCCCAAGGAACAAGCCCCAAAGGATAAGGACCCCATTTCTGCAGAGGCTAGGAGTACGATACCCCAGAAGGCAACAGATCTCCTTCAGGAAGACCAGTCACTCTTTTCTGATTCCAGCTGTTTTTGTTTTTTGCTTTATTATTTTTTTTTCTGTTTGTTTTGTTGCTTCTTGTACTGCCTCTTTCCTTGCCTGTTTTAGGTGAGTAAGGGTCCTCCTGCCACTTGCCTCCCCAAATCCACACCCAGTGCAAAGCATGCTGCAGACAGGAGAGGTGCCAAGGACCAACACAGCCCTGGATAGACATGGTCTCTGGTCTCCTGGACTTGACATTTTACTGAAAGAGACATACAACAAACAAGTTGGTGACCAAAAAATACAAATGAAAAATCTAAACTCAGTAAAAGATCTGAAGAGGTTCATTCTAAGCCAAATGGCCCATGACACAGCTTCAGGAAGTCTTGAGAACATGTGCCCAAGGTAGTTGTGTTACAGCTTGGTTTTATGCATTTTAGGGAGACAGAAGTTAGAGCCAAAGACATAAATCAATGCATGGAAGGTATACACTAGTTCACTGAGAAAGGTGGGGCATCTCAAGGGGTAGGAGGAGCTTACAGGTCATAGGTGGATTCAAAGATGTTCTGATGGGCAATTGGTTGAAAGAGTTAAGCTTTGCCTGAAGAGTTGAAGTCAGGAGAAAGGAAAGGAGAGTTGTGGAAGCTGAGGTTCTTGTTATGTAGACGAAGACTCTGAGTAGCAGGCTTCAGAGAAAATTGATGGTAACTGTATCTTATCAGACCTTAAAAGGTGTCAGACGCTTAGTTAAATCTCTCCTGGATCAGGAATAGACCCAGAAAGGGAAGGGCGTTCTCTACAGAGTGCAAATGTTCCCCCTCAAGAGACAGCTTTGCGGGGCCATTCCAGAATATGTCAGACAAATATATTTGGGGGTAAAATAGTTTGATTTCCTTCAGGGCCTGCTGTGTATCATGTGACGCTGTACCAGGGTCAAGTTGGAGTTGGGTACCTTATTACTACAGAGTCTTTTTTTTTTCTGTCTTACGGTCTCTATTTTAATGTTAATGTTGGTCAGTTGTGCCTAAACTCCAAAATGGAAGGGGTAGAGTGAGGTGTGTCCAACCTCCCTTCCCATCATGGCCTGAACTAGGTTTTCAGATTTTCTTTGGGGCCCCTCTGTCCAAGATTCAGGGAGTGAGGTCCATTCAGTCATTTGGGGAGCTTAGGATTTGATTTTTGGTTTACAAAGTCCACCAATAGTTACATATCGTAATTCTAGTAGGGATAAGAATCACAGAAGAAGGAAAAGCAGGGCAGTGGGAGAGGGTGACCAGAAGCTAGAGATCCTCTTTGAAAGAGCCAATCATGAGATGGAAGGAAGAGCATCCAAGGGTGGGGAACAGCCAGTGCGAAGTGCTGGAGATGGGAACAAGGCTGGCATGCTTGAGAAAGAGGGGAAGGCCAATGGTACTGGAGCTTGGAAAGCCACCCGAGTGACCATGAGGAGAGGAAGGGGTGACCAAAGGGCACATCACTCAGGGCCTTCATACTAAGCATGGAGCTGGGATTTCACCCCCCAGGGTTATGGGTGGCCCTTGGAAGGGGTCTGCACACAAGAGTGATGCGACCTGATGTATGTTTCAGAAAGGTCACTTGAGCTATTGTGCAGATGGTCAGGATGAGAGAGGAGAACGTGGAAGTAGAGAATGATCTGGAGCCTCTGCAACTATCTGGATGAGATGGTGGTGGCTTGGCCAGGGTGCTGGGGCAGAAGAGGAGAAGTGATCAGATTCAGGGTTTATTCAAAGGTGGTGCTGCTGGGACTTGATGGCTGGAGTGTAGGGTGTGAACACAGGAAAGGATTCAAGGAGTGGTCATGGAGGGTTTTCAGCTTGGGCAAAGGGGGCTGTGTTTTGAAATGGGAAGACCTGGGGAGGCAGAGGCTGGGCCAGGGTGAGACTGGGTGGGAGAAACAGAACATTTTGGATATGTTAAATTTGAGACTGTGAATCTGCAGTGTCAGGCTGTAGTCAAGGCTGAGCGAGTGTAACTGTAACTAAGAACGTTTTCCTCCACAACTTCCTCGCTCCAGACCCAGCCAGGGGCAATTCTGCTTCACAAACATGGTTGTGCATATTTACCTTAATCCTGGGATCTGGGACACCAGGACCAGCTTTGACACCAATATGCAGGATCTCCTCAACAAAAGGTCCCTGACTTAGAACAAGCCTGATGGGTCTAGAAGCTGATGCTCCACACAGAATCATGGCCATCCTGCCATGACTGCCTGTCTTCCTTGGGCCATCTCTCAGATGTACACGTAACTTGGCAAACATAATTATTCAGAACTTCCTCTGGGCTAGACTATGGGCTAGGCAATGGAGGTTGGAAGATGAATTTAACAGTCTCACGGTGGGGGTGGGGAGATAGACTTAAATAATATAGCAGAGGCTGGGTGTGGTGACTCATGCCTGTAATCCCAACACTTTGGGAGGCTGAGGTGGACAGATCATTTGAGGTCAGGAGTTCGAGACCAGCCTGGCCGACATGGGAACCCCATCTCTACTAAAAATACAAAAAGTAGCCATAGTACCAGCTACTCAGGAGGCTGAGGCACGAGAATCGCTTGAACCTGGGAAGCAGACATTGCAATGAGCCGAGATCATGCCACTGCACTCCAGCCTGTGCAACAGAGTGAGATTCTGTCTCAAAATAATAATAGTAATAATATAGCAGAGAGGAAAACATGCTAACTAGAGGTCCAACCATGGTGCAGAGGGAGTGCACAGGGAAAATACTTCATTTTCCCCAAAGGATCCAGGAAATGTCACCCAGGAAGTGTTATTTGAGCTGCCCTTGAAGGATGATGAAGTGGGTGAGGGCATTCCTGTTCAACGGGACAGCAAAGGAAAGAAACAAGGTTGTGAAAGCACATGGCCAGCATGTGAAGCCCGAGTGCCTGGAGAAACGTGGAAGAGGGGGTTGCGTGGCTCAGCGCATTTTGCAGAAAAGGCAGCACTAGTATATATCCTATCCTCTTTGCTGTTCTCAGGATATGATATTGACTTCTCCATCAAGAGGCGGAAGTCTACGTTCCCTCTCCTTGAACCTAGGCAGACTTTTGGAACTGCTTTGGCCAGTGGAATACGGCAGAAGTGGTGATGCCAGTACCAGGAAGTATAGGACTTCTCAGTTCTTTGTCATCTTGGGAGAAAGACTTTGGACAAAACCACTAATTTAGCCAAAAAAGAGAATTTACTGAAGTGAAATAAGAAGCAGAGAATTATTTAAAGGGAAGTACGCTGCAGAGATGAGGTAGAGTAGAATACAGATGACAGTGAACCAGCAGCAGCTTGGGAGTTCTGTGTTGGGTTTGTTGTTGTTTTTTGAGACGGAATTTCACTCTTGTCATCCAGGCTGGAGTGCAGTGGTGTGATCTTGGCTCACTGCAATCTCCACCTCCTGGGTTCAAGCGATTCTCCTGCCTCAGCCTCCTAAGTAGCTGGGATTACAGGTGCCTGCCACCATGCCCAGCTAATTTTGTATTTTTAGTTGGCCAAGCTGGTCTTGAATTCTTGACCTCAGGTGATCCGCCCCCTTGGCCTCCCAAAGTGCTGGGATTACAGGCGTGAGCCACCGTGCCTGGCCTCTGTGTTGGGTTTTGATGATATTGGCCTCTTTTTTGAAGTTTCTGCCTCTGTCCTAAGTCTCTCCTTTTTCTCTTTGTCTAGTTTTTTTGGCTCCTCCCTTAGGTCTCTGCCTAATTCCCGCCCTAGGTTTGTAGGACCCTTCCTGATTATTGGTGCTGGATACAAATCCTACCTAACGGCCATGTAATTTATTTGGGGATTTTGTTTTGTTTTTTGAGACAGGGTCTTGCTTTGTTGCCCAGCCTGGAGTGCAGTGGCACAATTATGACTCTGCATCCTCGACTTCCTGGGCTCAAGTGTTTCTCCCACTTCAGCCTCCTGAGTAGCTGAAATTACAGGCGTGTGCCATGATGCCCGGCTAAGTTTTGTAGTTTTTGTAGAGATGGGGGGAGTCTCTCTATTTTGCCCAGGCTGGTCTCAAACCCCTAGGCTCAAGTGATCTCCTGCCTCGGACTCCCAAAGTGCTGGGATTACAGGCATGAGCCACTGTGCTGTTTATTATTGTCAACCCAGGAAGGCCGTATAGTGATTAAATCTGTACTTATTATGCCTGTGTATATTTTAGGAATTTTTCCTTTTCCTCTTTATTAGTATGTAGCTATGTTTTGACAGGGTAACTGTAGAGTGAGTGATTATTGAGCATCTTGAGAAGAAATTCTTTTTGTTTAGTTATTTTTCTTCCTCTCTGTTTATATAGAGCATTCAGGTTTTGGGTAGTCCCTGGAGTATAAGACTTTCCAGACCTCTCTTTTTTACCTCTAAAAATTTTCTCTTTTTTTTTTTTTTTTTTTTTGTTTTTGAGATGGAGTCTCACTCTGTCACTCAGACTGGAGTGTAATGGTACAATCTCAGCTCACTGCAACCTCTGCCTCCCAGGTTCAAGTGATTCTCCTGCCTCAGCCTCCCAAGTAGCTGGGATTACAGGTGCCCACCACCATGCCCGGCCAATTTTTATATTTTTAATAGAGATGGAGTTTCACTATGTTGGCCATGCTGGTCTCCAGCTCCTGACCTCAAATGATCCACTCACCTCGGCCTCCCAAAGTACTGGAATTATAGGTGTGAACCACTGCACCTGGCCTTCTTCTTCTTCTTTTTCTTTTTAATTTAACTTTTATTTTATGTTCAGGGGAACAGGTGCAGGTTTGTTATAAGTAAACTTGTGTCATGGGGGCTTGTTGTACAGATTATTTCATCACCCAGGTATTAAGCCTAGTATCCATTAGTTATGTTTCTTGATCCTCTTCCTTCTTCCACCCTCCACCCTCCCACAGGCCCCAGTGTCTATGGTTCCCCTCTTTGTGTCCATGTGTTCTCATCATTTAGCTTCCACTTATAAATGAAAACATGTGGTATTTGGTTTTCTGTGTTAATTCACTGAAGATAATAGCCTCCAGCTCCATCTATGTCCCTGCAAAGAATATGATCTTGCTCTTTTTTAATGGCTGCATAGTATTCCATGGTGTACATGTACCACATTTTCTTTATCCAGTCTATCATTGATGGGCATTTATGTTGATTCCATGTCTTTACTATTGTGAATGGTGCTGCAGTGAACATATGCACGCATGTGCCTTTATAATAGAACTGTATTCTTTTGGGTATATATCCAGTAATGTCCCCACTCTTGCTCATGTCTAGCTATCTGTCTCCTCTAACAAGGTGAGACTTCTAAGGCTAAATCATGAAAGACATTACAGCTTCTGCTTGGCCTTTTGGATCATTTATTCTGGAGGAAGCTCACTGCCATACCATGAGGATGCTCAAGCAGCTCTGTGGAGAGAAACTGAGATCCCCTCAGGCAACAGTCAGCACCAACTCCGCAGCCACGTGAGTGGGCCACCTTGAAAGCAGCCACCATCAAGTGTCCAGAAAACTCCAAAAATCATCAAGTTGTAGCTGACCTCTGAGGGCAAAGGGAAAGACCCCAAGCAAGGATGACTCTACCGAGCTGTTTTCTGAACTCCTCACCCACACAATCTAGATGCATCACAAATGCCATTGTTTTAAGTCGCTAAGTTTTGGGGTGGCTGGTTTTGTAGACATAGTAACTGGAACAGCATGAAAGGATTATAGAGGTCCCTGAATGTCATGCTAATTATTTATTATAAATTATTATTAATAATTATAAAGTAGTATTATTTATAAAACTCAGCATTGAGTGATTTTCTGGGTGGAGAACTGTGATTCCACCTATATTTCTTAGCGAGGCTGTTCTGACAGTTTGAAAGATGAAATGAGAAGTAAAGAGGAGAGAATGGAAAGGAGCATTCAGTGAGGAAAGCAAAGCTGGTGTAAGACTCCAAGGAGGACTAGGTGTAGTGGCTCACACCTGTAATCTCAGAGCTTTGGGAGGCCAAGGCAGGAGGATCACTTGAGGCCAGGAGTTTAAGACCAACCTGGGCAACATAGCAAGACCCCATCTCTGTAAAAAAAAATAAAAATTAGCTGGATGTGGTGATGTCTACCTGTAGTTCCAGCTACTTGGGAGGCTGAGGCAGGAGGATTGCTTGAAGCCAGGAGTTCAAAACCAGCTTGAACAATGCAGTGAGACCCTGTTTCTAAAAAAAAAACAAAAAGGCCGGGCGCGGTGGCTCACGCCTGTAATCCCAGCACTTTGGGAGGCCGAGGCAGGTGGATCATGAGGTCAGGAGATCGAGATCATCTTGGCGAACATGGAGAAACCCTGTCTCTACTAAAAATACAAAAAATTAGCCAGGCGTGGTGGCGGGCGCCTGTAGTCCCAGCTACTCAAGAGGCTGAGGCAGGAGAATGGCATGAACCCGGGAGGTGGAGCTTGCAGTGAGCCGAGATCACGCCACTGCACTCCAGCCTGGGCGACAGAGCAAGACTCCATCTCAAAAAAAAAAAAAAAATTTTTTTTTTTTTTTTTTTTAATTAGCGAGATGTGTTTGAGCCCCAGAGGATTGCTGGAGCCCCAGAGGCTGCAGTGAGCTATAATCACACCACTGCACTCCACCTAGGTGACAGAGCAAGACCCTGTCTCAAAAAATAGAAATAAAAAAGAACAACTCCTGGGAGGAGATGAACGTTTATGCTAGGTAGTTAGGCATGGTGGCTCATATCTGTAATCCCAGCACTTTCGGAGGCCGAGGTGGGCAGATCACCTGAGGTCAGGAGTTCGAGACCAGCCTGGCCAACATGGCAAAACCCTGTCTCGACTAAAAATACAAAAATTAGGCAGGCGTGGCGGCGCATGCCTATAATCCTAGCTACTAGGGAGGCTGAGGCAGGAGAATTGCTTGAACCCGGGAGGCAGAGGTTGCAGTGTGCCGAGATCATGCCATTGCACTCCAGCCTGGGCGACAAGAGTGAAACTCCATCTCAAACAAATAAATAATAAAAAAGAAAAGGCATGAGAAAAGAAAAAGGCAAAGACATTTGTGGTGGGGTAGGGGTGAATTGACTATCATGGGAGTTGTACTTTTGGCTTTACAAGAAGAGGAAGAGAGAACTGAGTCAGCACAATCAGTCCCCTTGCCATGTGTATTAGGCCAGTCTTGCATTGCTATAAAGAAATAGCTGAGACTGGGTAATTTATCAAGAAAAGTGGTTTAATTGGCTCATGGCTCTGCAGGTGTTACAGGAAGCAGAGTGCTGACATCTACTCAGCTTCTAGGGTGGCCTCTGGAAGCTTCCAATCATGGAGGAAGGCAAAGAGGGAGCAAGCACATCACAAGCCAGGGCCTGAGCAAGAAAGAGAGAGAGAGTAGAGGGGAGATGACACGCTCTTTTAAACGACCAGTTCTTGTGTGAACTCAGACCGAGAGCTCACTTATCACCAAGGGGATGGTCCAAGCCATTCATGAGGAATCTGTCCCCATGATTCAGTCACCTTCCACCGGGCCCAACCTCCAATACTGGGGATTACAATTTAACATGAGGTTTGGGCAGGGATAAATATCCAAACTATATTATTGTATGATGCCCTGTACTGCCTGAGGACTCATCAGAGAGTCACCACTAGTAAGAAGGCCTTCACCAGCTGTACCCCTTGAACTTTGACTTCTCAGCCTTCGGGACTGTAAGAAATTCCTTTTCTTTGAAAATTACGCAGTTTCAAGTATTCTGTTATTAGGCCGGGCATGGTGGCTCACGCCTGTAATCCCAGCACTTTGGGAGGCCGAGGCAGGTGGATCACCTGAGGTCAAGAGTTCAAGACCAGCCTGG
>NW_012113364.1:4041560-4051944 GCF_000951035.1 Colobus angolensis palliatus | reverse complement strand
TTTTGAGACAGAGTCTTGCTCTGTCACCCAGGCTGGAGTGAAGTGGTGTGATCATAGCTCACTGTAGCCCTGTAGCCTCCAACTCCTGGGCTCAGGTGATCCTCCCCCACCTCAGCCTCCCAAGTAGCTGGGACTACAGGTGTGCACCACCATGCCCAGCTAAACTGTTGTAAAGACAGGGTCTCCACAAGCCCAGCTAAATTTTTTGTAGAGACGGGGTCTTGCTATGTTGCCCAAGCTCATCTTAAACTCCTGACCTTGAGGAATCCTCCCACTTCAGCCTCCCAAAATGCTGAGATTACAGGCGTGAGCCACCCCTCCCAGCCTCATTTGCATAATGCCCTTCACCCATGAGTTGATGCTCCCATCCATCTAATGTAAGAACGTGTCCATTTTAGAAGAAGGTGACAGTTATTTGTCAACTCCCTGGCAGCAAAGTTGAGAATCTGATGTGGCCACTGTGGTAGGCACAGTTAATAGCCCTGGCAATAGCCAGTCCTCCTGCCTCCTCTGCTAACCACCATTGGCTTGGGCAGCTTTGTGTCAACCTCAGGGCAGAATCCTGACTGTCCAAGGCAGGTTTTGCAATCCCAGTGAGCTGCCCACATTCCAGTTGCCCAGGGAGCTAAAGGTGGCCACATGACTACAGCTCCAGCCAATGGGGAAATAAGCCAGAGGGTTACTGGGGAAGATTTCTCCTCTCCGATAGAAAGGAGGACACTGATGAGAATGGTTCTTTCTTTCAGCACCTGGGTGATCGTCCCTCTCTTCCTAACTTGGTAAGTGAAGCTCAGAGCTGCAACCAGCATCTTGCAGTCATGAAAATCCATCTGATAATCACAGAAATTCAAATTCAGCACCTGACATGTTTGAGGTGTTGATCCAGCTCCATAACTGCATACTTCCCAACTTGGGCTGTTTGAGGTCATTTCTAATGCTTTTGTTATTTAAACTCTAGGAGTCTCATGCATACATGTGTTCATTGCAGCACTATTCCCAATAGCAAAGAAATAGAATCAACCTAAATGCTCATCAGTGGTAGACTAGGTAAAGAAAATCTGATACAGGGGCCAGGTGTGGTGGCTCAGGCCTGGAATCCCAGCACTTTGGGAGGCCAAGGTAGTAGGACTGCCTGAGCCCAAGAGTTCAAGACCAGCCTGAGCAACATGGTCAGACCCCTATCTCTACCCAAAATTTAAAAGATGAACCAGGCATGGTGGTGCAGGCGTATAGTCCCAGCTACTCAGGAGGATGAGGTAGGAGGATCGCTTAAGCCCAGGAGATCAAGGCTGCAGTGAGCTGTGATCACACCACTGCACTCCAGCCTGAGTGACAGAGGGAGGCCCTATCTCAAGAAAAAAGAAAAAAAAGAAAGAAAGAGAATGTGGTTAACATATACACCATGAGACTGGGTGCGGTGGCTCATGCCTATAATCCCAGCACTTTGGGAGGCAGAGGTGGGTGGATCACATGAGGTCAGGAGTTTGAGACCAGCCTGGCCAACATGGGGAAACCTGGTGTCTACTAAAAATACAAAAATTGGCCATGTATGGTGGCAGGCACCTGTAATCCCAGCTATTTGGGAGGATAAGGAAGGAGAATTGCTTGAATCCGGGAAGTAGAGGTCGCAGTAAGCCAAGATCACACCATTTCACTCCAGCCTGGGTGACAGAGTGAGACTCCATCTCCAAAAAAAAAAAAAAGAAAAGAAAAAAAAAAATATATATATATATATATTCTGTTATTTGTTGCTGCAAAAGTGACTGTGGTTTTTGCCATTACTTTTAATTACTTTTGCACCAACCTCATATAAGCAACAGAAAATAGACTGAGACACTAGGCCTGGCCAGGTTTCCTCCTGGCTCTTTACCCTGTGTCCTCCTGGGGCATGTGCTCCCCACCAAGCCTTGTGACTCTCCATTGGCCATTGGATCAGCCACCCCAGCCTCCCTGAGTCTGGGGTATGAGTCAGCATAGCTGGCCCACTTTGACTTCCTAGCTTTTCTCTGTAATCCTCTTTCCCCAAATGCTTCCAACCTTTCAACAAGTCCTCTTAGGTCTACCTCCAGAATACAGGGACCTCTCTCTCCATCTTCACTAAGACTCCAAGCTGCCATCATATCATACCTAGAAAACTACTGCCTTGTCCTAACTGATCTCCTTGTTTTCTGCTTTGTTCTCTTTAATAGAAACCAGGCCAGGCATGGTGGCTCACGCCCGTAATACCAGCCCTTTGGGAGGCCGAGGTGGGCAGTCACCTGAAGTCAGGAGTTCGAGACCAGCCCAGCCAATGTAGTGAAACCCTGTCTCTACTGAAAATACAAACATTAGCTAGGCATGGTGGCGGGCACCTGTAGTCTCAGCTACTCAGGAGGCTGAGGCAAGAGAATCATTTGAACTTGGGAGGCGGAGGTTGCAGTGAGCCAAGATCAGGTCACTGCACTCCAGCCTGGGTGAAAGAGTGAAACTCAGTCTCAAAAAAAAAAGAAAAAAGAAAGAAAGAAAAAGAAACCAGACTATGCCACCCCTGTGCTTAAAATTCTCCCAAATGGGCTTAAAACGAAACTCCACCCCAAGACTCTGAGCCCATCCATCTGCCCCATTTCTCTCTCTTCTTCCTTGACACTCTCCTAGTTGACCACTCTGTCCTGCCCAGACACGGCCTCTTTCTCATCTTCAAATGGGCCAAGTTCCCTCCTACCTCAGAACCATTGCACGTTCTCTTCATTTGGAGCCTCCTTCCCCAAAGCTGGAGCCTTGGAAGGGATCCAATAAAAGCCCTTCTCTTCTCAACTTGAGCCTGAGCAAATGGAGAAACAAGACCCACCAAAATGGCAAAAGAAGCTCATTACTCCCTTTCATGAGTCATGAAGGTCAGGTTGGAAGAGTGGAGCTCAAAGTGAACACTGAGTAGCCCTGAATCTTGCACCCCAGAACCAGTGCGACCTCTCCAGCCAGACCTGAGCCCAACCACACAGCACAGGCCAGTCTCACCGAGATGAGACTCAGAGCAGAGAAGAAGTCCTGCACCCCATAAGCAGCTTGCTCCCAAGGGGGAGAGTTGAAGGTATCTTGTGTATTCTTCTGAACTCTACCAATCAGATCAGTAGGTCTCCCTGCCCTGGGTATAGTGAAGAAAGGGATGGGGAGACACCAGGTGTGTGATGGCACTGTGCTACTTAGAGAAAGTGCTTCCCCCAGTAACCAAGGGCTCCAAATGCCCACTTCATTCTCATCTCTCAGATCTGAGAGGCCTTTGCTGATGCACTCTCTATAAAAAACACCCTCTGACCCACATACACACATACACACACTCGGTCTCTCTTTCATCTTCACTCCCCGAAGCTATGTCTTTGTATCCCACTGATGATTAGCCATCCCCACTAGAACATAATCTCTAGAAGGTCAGTGGCCCATCCTCTTGTTCACGGCTGCACCTCCGGCACCTAGAACAGCACCCGGCACAGCACTGAGGATCTTTCAATGAATTGAATAGACAAGAGTAGCAATCCCTGAGCCTAAATCCCGGGTTGTGGCCTGGAGCCTGGGAGCTTCAGTCCATTCAGGAAGGAGGCTCCTCCCAGAGCCAGGTCGAGTGGCCGCTCCCATGTAAGCACAAGGGGAGGCCTGGTGAGGGTGTGTCTTCGCTATTAATCTTGAAGCATCAAGCCCCTACTTACAGAGCGTGAATACTATTTTAAGAGACAGTTTGCGACTAGCTACCATGACAACAATGTCTCACCTATTTCCTTTGCTCGGAGACTCAGAGCACTAAAAATGCTGTGCAATGTAATTGATTTTTTCAGTGTGGGGCCTGAGCTTTGTGGGAAATATTATGTCCTAAATGAAAAGGAACAGTGAGATAAGCCATCACCCTTGCTTCTACTCCCAGAAAAAAAGCTGGTTCTTCCTGGCTGCTGCCAACACACAGGGGGTTTTAACAGTGGGGAATTTGTCACCCAAGGTCACCCTCAAATGCTAGTTCTTTAACACTGAATAAGGAACAGGGGGCAGGGAGGAAAGTCATCCAACTACGTGGCCACCACCCTTTCAGGCCATAGGGTGGGACAGTTTGAGAGTGACTGACAGGTCACCAGCCCCCGTCCCAAGTTGGGGCTCCAGGGGGCCTCCCCAGGCTCACTCTTTCAAAGGTGGTCATTGTAGTTGATTCCATTCCATCTGTGCATGCTGGGCAGTCTGCTCCGTGCAAGAAGTGGGGACAGGCGTCACAAGACAACATCTGTACCCCACCTTCCAGGGATCAGGGGAATGAGGGTAACTCTGTGGTTCTTTGGAATCAAGGGACCAGGGTGCTCTTTTCACGATAAGGATGGAACAGAGAAAATTCATCTGCAGCTTCAATCCCAGCATCTCAGGTCCCTAAACACCTGTCACTCCAGCCCTTCAAATTCTGGCTCTCGTTTTCCATCTGTAGAGAAGGGGAGAGGCTAAAGAATTCTCTTTCATTTCACTCTATTAATAACTAAGCAGCACGGCCTAAAATATTTATGGACACGCACGCCAAATGCATTCTGGGTGGGTCACAGAGATGTGCAAGGCTGCTGCCTCAGCCCTTTGCTGGAGAAGCAACTAAATGGCTTCAGGGGCCTGGAAAGATGAGGGGCGACAAAGGCAGCCTCTGGGTACGTGTGACCTATCAGGGGACCTGCCAGGAAATGAAGGCTTCCTCCAGGTCTCAGAACAGCCTCCTCCTGGTGGAGGAGGTGTGAACAGTGTTTGTTGCTGACTCCGCCCTTACACTGTATCTGCCTGTCCGCTCTCCAGCACACGGATGTGGTGACTGCCATGTTTCAAGCTACAAGTCTCCTGGTTCTGAATGGGCACCTGCGCTGTAACTTCCAACCAAGCAGCTATTAAATATTTGGGTTGTTTTGAGGGTCCTAAGCTGCAACTGATTTGTGGCTAGAGGAGAGCAAGCTCAAGGTCAGTTTGCAATGCTGCTCCAGGTGACCGAAGCCCCAGATGCCCCAGATGAGGGGGACCACTTGGCTTCTCTGAGCTGCCCTATCCTCACACAGAAAGCAGGAAGATAGAATTAGATTGCCACTTAAGTTTTTTCCAATTCTATGGCTATAGGAGAAACTATTTTAAGCTTTACCTTGAAAGAGAGAGACAGAAAGGAAGGAAGGAAGAAAATGATGGAAATGTAATGAAAAAGTAATGGCAGAATGTTCAATCCCGAATACGAATGTGAATAATAATAAAAGCAGTCAGACTTACATTGCACTCATTATGGGCCAGGCACCTTACTAAGCCCTGCAAATGGTCTCGCTCTGTCACTCAGGCTGGAGTGCAGTAGTGTAATCATGGCTCACTGCAACTTCAGCCTCTTGGGCTCAAGTGATCCTCCCACCTCAGCCTCCCTAGTAGCTGGGACCACAGACACACACCACCATGTCTGGTTAATTTTGGATATTTTTTGTAAAGATGGGGATTCTCCATGTTGCGCAGGCTATAAAGAGCTTTAATAACTTGCTGCAGTATAGCCTCTACAGAGGTAGAGCCACGGGTCGACTCAGGTATTTGGTTCCTAACTTATGCTTTTAATCACAATGTCATACTGTCCAGTTGATGACATTTCACTCAGTCACTCATCTGACAGGTGTACATGAAGTACCTGTCATATGCTGGGCACTGGCCTGGGTGATGTCTTGGAAGCTTCATCAAATACATTGATGAATTTGCACACAAAAGGCTGAACTGACAGTAGAGGGACATATTTCCCCTACAAGTCATCTGCCTCAGGTGTCCCCAAGTCCTCCAGACTGTTGAAGTCAACCTTGTCCTTTAGAACTTCGATAAAAACATTGAGCTTCATCCCTTATATAGCAAGAAGTCTAGGATCTTTCCAATACATCAGAATTCTTTAGTGGAGGGGAAAGTTTACACTTCTAGCTACTTCTTGCTGCAATTCGCTAGTTCTGCTGAATTCTTTGTCTCCTTCTTGCCATTCTTCATTTTCCCTTCTCTCCATCTGTATCCACCCAAACATGGGTCAAAGTACAGTTGAAAGAAGAAAAAGCATGTGACCATACGAATGGATGCAGAAAAAATATTCGACTTCATAGCCATATGTGATTCTTAAAAAACAATGACTCTCAGTTAACTAGAAGTAAAAGTTCCTCAAGCTGATACAGGCTATCTATAAAAAAACAAAAACAAAAACAAAAACAAAAAAACCCAACAAGCTCACCTCACATCTAATGGGAAAAAAGTTAATGTTTTGCCACTTAAAATTAGGAGCAAAGCAAGGATGTTCACTCTTACCATTCTATTCAGGATCACACTGGAAATTAAAATCAGTAAAGTAATGCAAGAAAAAGAAACAGAAGGCATACAGATTGGAAAAGAAGAACTAAAACTGTCCTTATTCATAGACAACATGACTATCTACATAGAAAATCTCAAGGAATCCATAAAAATAACTCCTAAAACTAGTAAGTTCAGTAAGGTTGTAGGATACAAAATCAACCACAACATCAATTATCTTTCTCCATAACAGCAATCAGCATTTGGAAACCAGAATTTTAAAACTAATAGTTAAAGCAACTCTAAAAAAATGTAATGCTCAAGTGTAAATCTAACAAAACACATACAGCACCTGTTGCTGAAAACCATAAAATACTGATGAAAGAAATCAATGAAGACATAAATAAATGAAAAGACATACCATGTTCATGAGTCAGAAGACTCAACAGGGTAGACAGGCCGGTTCTTCCCAAATTAATCTATATACTGCAATTCCAAACCATAAAAATAATATCAATTTATATGTAAATGTATATTAAAAAGTTAAAGACCTAGAATAGCCAAAACTGTTTTTTTTTTTTTAAAAAAAAAAAAAAGAAGGGTTGCTAGGTGTAGTGCTTCATGCTTGTAATCCCAGCACTTTGGGAGGCTGAGACGGGAACATCACTTGGGCCCAGGAGTTCAAGACCAGCCTGGGCAACATAGTTGAGAGCCCCATCTATACAAAAAATAAAAATAAATTAGCAGGCATGGTGATGCACACTTGCAGTCCCAGCTACGAGGGAGGCTGAGGTGGGAGGATTGCTTGAGCCTGGGAGGTTGAGGCTGCAGTGAACCATGATCACGTCACTGCACTCTAGTCTGGCTGACAGAGCAAGACCCTGTCTCAAAAAATTAAATTCAATTCAATTAAAAAATAAAAGTGATGTTGGAGGGATCTCACTGCCCAATT
Organism: Colobus angolensis palliatus; assembly: GCF_000951035.1. Taxonomy (NCBI): domain Eukaryota; kingdom Metazoa; phylum Chordata; class Mammalia; order Primates; family Cercopithecidae; genus Colobus; species Colobus angolensis. The sequence continues at coordinate 4,044,722 of NW_012113364.1, read as the reverse complement.
CTAAGATGTACTATATCACTACAGTAATTAAGACAGTGTGGTATTGGTGAAGCAACAGACACAAAGATCAATAGAAGAGAGGGTTCAGAAATAGACCCACACAAATATCCAGTTGATCCTTTTTTCTCAATACTCACAAATTTTACACAAAATGCCAATTGACCTTTGACAAAGATGCAAAAACAATTCAGTGAGGAAGGATAGCTTTTTCAATAAATGATATTAAACAATTAGACATCCATGTGCAAAAGGAACCTCAACCAAAATCTCATACCTTATAAAAAAATTAACTCAAAATAGATGACACATCTCAATATAAAATATAAAACTGTAAAACTTTTAGGACACATAAGAGAATATTTTTAAGACCTGAAGTCGGCAAGGAGTTTCTAGACAGGAAACCAAAAGCACAATCCATGGGAAAAAAAAAAAGTAATAAACTGGACTTTATCAAAATCACTTATTTTTATTTTTTTCAGACAGGGTCTCACTCTGTCACCCAGGCTAGAGTCCAGTGGTACAATCACGGCTTACTGCAGCCTCAACCTCCCAGCTCATATCATTCTCCTTCCTCAGCAGGGCTACTGTAGCTGGGACTACAGGTGTTCACTACCATACTCAGCTAATTTTTGTATTTTTTATAGAAACAGGATTTCACCATATTGCCCAGGTCGGTCTCCAACTCCTAACCTCAAGCAATCCTCCCGCCCAAACATCAGCCACCACACTTGGCCTGGACATCATCAAACTTATTAAGAAAATTAAATGATAAGCTACAGACTGGAATAACATATTTGCAAATCACATATTCAACAAATGGCTTGTACACAAAACATACAAAGAATCCTCAAAACTCAATACTAAGAAACTAACAGCCCAATTAAAAATAGATGAAGGTCTTTGAACAGACCTTTCATCAAAGAGGACACAGAGAAGTCAAATAAGCTCTTGAAAAAATACTCACCATTATGATTATTAGGGAAATACAAGTTAAAACCGTGTTAAGATATACCTCCTAGAATGGCTATAAAGAAAAAAGACCAAGTGCTGACAAGGATGCAGAGAAACTAGAAGCACTATGCATTGCTGCTGAGAATGCACAATGGTACAACCAGTCTGGAGTTTGGCAATTTCTTTCTCAGTCTGTCACCAGGGCTGGAGTGCAGTGGTGTGATCATAACTCACTGAAGACTCAACCTCCTGAACTTAAGCAATCCTCCCACCTCAGCCTCCTGAGTAGCTAGGACTACAGGCATGAGCCACTACACCTGGCTAATTTTCTTTTTTATTTTTTGTGGAGACAGGGTCTCACTGTGTTGGTCAGGCTACTTTTGAACTCCTGGCTTCAAGTGATCCTCCCACTTCCCCTTCTCAAAGTGCTAGGACTACAGGCGTGAGCCACCATGGCTGGCCTGGCAATTTCTTATAAAGAAATCATACCACTTCCAGGCATTTTATCTTAGAGAAATAAAAACTTAAGTTGTCACCAAAAAAACCCTGCATATAAATGTTTACAGCATCTGTATTCATTATCACTCAAAATTGGAAATGACTCAAATGTCCTTCAACAAGTGATTAATAGGTCAATCGATTTTTTAAAATGTGGCACCTCCATATAATGGAATACTACTCAGCAATAAAAAGGAATAAAGTCTTGGCCGGGCCGTGGTGGCTCACGCCTGTAATCCCAGCACTTTGGGAGGCCAAGGCGGATGGATCATGAGGTCAGGAGATGGAGACCACCCTGGCTAACATGGTGAAACCCCTTCTTTACTAAAAATACAAAAAATTAGCCGGGCGTGGTGTTGGGTGCCTGTAGTCCCAGCTACTCCTGAAGCTGAGGCAGGAGAATGGTGGGAATCCGGGAGGCGGAGCTTGCAGTGAGTCGAGATGGCGCCAGAGAACTCCAGCCTGGGCAACAAAGTGAGACTCTGTCTCAAAAAAAAAAAAGAAAGAAAGAAAGGAATAAACTCTTATTATGCACAAAAAAGTGGATAGATCTCAAAGGCTGAGTGAAAGAAGCCAGTCTTTAAAAGTTCACTTACCACTGTGGAGAACTTTGGAAGTTCCTCAAAAATCTAAAAATAGAGCTACAATTAGATCCAGTAATCCCACGACTGAGCATATACCCAAAAGAAAGGACATTAATACCTTGAAGAGATATCTGCACTCCTGTGTTTGTTGCAGCACTGTTCACAATTGCCAAGATTTGGAAGAAACCTGGGCCCGTCAACAGATGATTGGATTTAAAAAATGTGGTACACATACACAATGGAATACTATTCAACCATAAAAAAGAAAGAGATTCTGTCATTTGCAACAACGTGGATGGAACTGGAGGTCATTATGTTAAGTAAAATAAGCCAGGCACAGGAAGACAAACATTGCATGATCCCACTTATTTGTGGGATCTAAAAATCAAAACAACTGAACCTATCAGGACAGAGAGTAGAAGGATGGTTACCAGAGGCTGGGAAGGGTAGGGAGGGGCTGTGGAGAGAAGTTGGTTAATGAATACCAAAAAATATGATTCGAAAGAATAAGACCCACTATTTTATAGCACAACAGGGTGACTATAGTCAATAAATAACTCTACGTTTAAAAATAACTAAAAGAGTATAATTGGATTGTTTGTAATTCAAAGGATCAATGCTTGAGGGAACAGATACCCCATTCTCCATGATATGCTTATGACACATCACATGCCTATATCAAAAATGCTCATGTATCACATAAATACATACACTTAGTATGTGCCCACAAACATTAAAAATTAAAAGAACTAAAAATAAGTAAAAAATAAAAGTTTGCTTACAAACTGAGTAAAGACGCTAAAAATAATTTATACTGGAGGATTCCATTTATTTGACCTTCTTGAAAAGATAAACTATAGTGATAGAGACTAGATCGGAGGTGGCTGAAGACTGGGTAGGGCAGAGTGGAGGTAGCATGGGGGAATGTTCTAGGTTGATGGAACTGCTCTGTGTCCTGATTGCATTTTGCTGCACCAATTTGTTAAACATCACATGGCCAGGCGCGGTGGCTTATGCTTGTAATCCCAGCATTTTGGGAGGCCGAGGCCAGCGGATCACTTGAGGTCAGGAGTTCGAGACCAGCCTGGCCAACATGGCGAAACCCTGTCTCTACTAAAAATACAAAAAA
>NW_012113364.1:4036936-4039699 GCF_000951035.1 Colobus angolensis palliatus | reverse complement strand
ATATATATATATATATACACACACACATATACACACACACAATGAAATACTATGCAGTCATAGAAAAGGACAAGATCATGTCTTTTGCAGCAACATGGATGGAGCTGGGGGCAAACTAACACAGGAACAGAAAACCAAATACCGTATGTTCTCACTTGTAAGTGGGAGCTAAACACTGAGTATGCACAGACACAAAGGAGGGAATAACAGCCACTGGGGTTTACTTGCAGGCCAAGGGTGGAGGAGGGTGAAGATTAAAAATGTACCTATTGGCCGGGTGTGGTGGCTCACGCCTGTAATCCCAGAACTTTGGGAGGCTGAGGCAGGTGTATCATCTGAGGTCAGCAGTTCGAGACCAGCCTGGTCAACATAATGAAACCCCATCTCTACTAAAAATCCAGAAAATTAGTCAGGCATGGTGGGGGGCACCTATAATCCCAGCTACTCGGAAGGCTGAGGCAAGAGAATTGCTTGAATCCAGGAGGCGGAGGTTGCAGTGAGCTGAGATAGCACCACCGCACTCCAGCCTGGGTGACCGAGAAAGACTCCATCTCAAAAAAAAAAAAAAAAAAAAAAAAAGAAGGAGGTGGAGGGGGCAGGATTCTTTAGAAGAATACCAGGGAAGCTCAGACCATTAATGGAGGCGCAGAACAATCCCAGGCAAATACAAAAAGCAAAACAGCTCTGGGAACTCCAGCAGCAGGAATCCACAGACGTTCTCCCTGGGATGCTACCGTAACATGGCTCTGAACACCTCTTCCCAGCAATCTGCGTCTCTGTTTCTGCTTCAGATTTCAAGGAGAGAGAATCAGAATGATGGAGCTTGGTAGGTTACTCAGCCCAGAAACTTCTGTGTGAGTGTGGCCAGGAGCCAAGAGAGTTTGTTGGACATACCTCAGTCATTGCCTGTCATCATAGTCAGGATGGAGCAGGAGACCCCAGAGAGTGGGTTCTGTGTCCAGAAGAGCCAAGAGCAGAAGCTGCCAGAAAAAAAATAAAATAAAATAAGTGATCACTACAACTGCACTGTTCTTTATCTGAAAATGTCACAGTCGTGACTCTGGGACTCATTCATTGACTAGATCCTCATCAGCCCTTGTCAGAACTTAGACCCCAGGGCCAGACCTTGTTCCACATCCCGTCCCTGCTCCAAATGGGAACAACTCGGTGTCATCAAATGCACCCACAATGGGAAAATCAATGAAGCGTTTTAAACAGGGGAGTCTCAGGTTCTAATCCATACTTTGAAATCACCTTGGCTCCTGTGTGCAGCAAGGAATACAGAAGGCTCAGGGACACCCTCTGGGAACAGGACATGGGCACCAACTGAGGGAGGAGGGTGGTGGGGAGGGTGGAAAGAACATGGGGGGCTTTGGCTTTGATTTTTAAATTTTATTTATTTATTTATTTAAGAGACAGGTTCTTGCTCTGTCACCCAGGCTGGAGTACAGTGGTGCCACCCTAGCTCACTGCAGCCTAGAACTCCTGGGCTCAAGTGATCCTCCTGGCTCAGCCTCCTGCGTAGCTGGGACTACAGGTGTACATCACCTCACTTGACTAATTTTTTAAAAATTTTTTTATAGAAACAGGGTCTTACTACATTGCCCAGGCTGGTCTCGAACTCCTAGGTTCAAGTAATCTTCTCACCTTAGCCTCCTGAGTAACCAGGAGAGCATCTGTGCCTGGATTTGATTTCTGATGGACGGTCAGGGGTGAGGAAGAGGAAAGGAATAGAGGTCTGGCTTGAGCTCCTGAGTGGAAAATGGTGCTATCTATGGAGACTGAGGGAGCAGGTTTAGGCCAACACTAAGACTAAGACATATCAGATTTAGAAGCCTGTCCCAGGGGAGATGTCACATAAGAAACCCAGAACCCTCTGGATGCAGCCCGTAAATACACATTTTGGGAGTCCTCAGCCTACTGAAGGTGCTTAACCCAGGGAAAGGATGTAATCACCAGGGAGAGAGGTAATCACAGGATGGGAGAGCCTGGCTGAGCACTGCGGTTCCCACACACGGAGGCCATTCTTGCAGATGGAGCTGTGAGCCAGGACGTAGGAGGAGCAGCCAGGAAGGAGAAGGGAGATCAGGAGTGTGACGTTTTGGAAGTGGGAGGTGAGCACCATCGATGATGCCAATCCTGCTGTGATCTGGGGGCTCCCCGAGGGTCTGACATTCCATATTCCTCATGCAGACCATCCTGTGCAGCTGTCAGCGCCTCATATCAGTCCCCTGTGGAGGTCAAAACCTGAAACTTACTCTTCCTATTGGCTTCTTCCCATGCACTCAGCATCTCAGCGGGGAAGGAACGAGACCTTGGAAGGCCCCTGAAGAAAGGGTACCTTCCTCAACTCCCTGGTCGGTATCTGCCCTACCCCCTTCAATCCATGGGTTCATCAGTATGTTTTAGCAACTGTGAAGAGGAAGGAGCCAGGCACGGTGGCTTCCCCAATCCCAGCACTTTGGGAGGCTGAGGCAGGTGGATCACTTGAGGTCAGGAGTTCGAGACCAGCCTGGTCAACATGGTGAAACCCAGTCTCTACTAAAAATACAAAAATTAACCAGGCATGGTGGCATGCACCTGTAATCCCAGCTATTCAGGAAGCTGAAGCAGGAGAATCCTTGAGTCTGGGAGGCGCAGGTTGCAGTGAGCTGAGATCGCATCATGGCATTCCAGCCTGGGTGACAGAGAGAGACTCCATCTAAAAAATAAATAAATAAAAGAATAGAAAAAAAGAAAAAAGAGAAGAGAAGAAGAGAGGAG
>NW_012113364.1:4033280-4036465 GCF_000951035.1 Colobus angolensis palliatus | reverse complement strand
CTCAACACTTTGGGAGTCCAGGACAGGAGGGTTAATTGTGTGTGTGTGTGTGTGTGTGCGCGCGCGCGTGTGTATTTTTAGTAGAGACGGTGTTTTGCCATGTTGGCCAGGCTGGTCTTGAACTCCTGATCTCAAGTGATCCGCCTGCCTTAGCCCCCACAAAGTGCTGGGATTATAGGCATGAGCCACTGCACCCAGCCTTAATTTTTAAATGTAAGAGGGGTGAGGTGTGGTCACTCACACCTGTAATCTCAACACTTTGGGAGTCCAGGACAGGAGGGTTACTTGAGGCCAGGAGTTCAAGACCAGCCTTGGCAGCATAGCAAGACCTGGTCTCTATTAAAAATTTTTAAGATTTGTTGGGCATGGTGACTCACATCTGTAATCCCAGCCTCTTGGGAGGATCCCTTGAGCTCAGGAAGTTGAGGCCACAGTGAGCTATGATTATGCCACTGCACACCAGCCTGGACAACAGAGCAAGACTCTGTCTCCAAAACAAAAAAGTAAGATAAAAAGTGCTTTCACACAAGATAAATATTTCCTCTCTGTTTGTGATGGTCAGCACCAGACCTCTACCTGGGGGATGGGACAGAAGAGCCTGAGCCCTTTGGAAGGGGAAGTGACTCTTGGGAAAAGCAGAGGTCACTACAGTCCTCAACCTTCCCACAGGGCAGAGGAGGAAGTTTGAGCCACACCATCACAGCAGGTGATTCACAGGTACCAGGTGGGCAGAATGAAACCCTTCGCAGACTGGTTGTCAAGCCTCTCTCTACAGGGCTTTGCTGAACCTGCTACAAGGAACACTCAGCCGAGAACAGACAGGCACCATGGCTGCTTTCTCTGTTCTTATCAGCTGAGCCACACTCTGAGATCCCAAGTGCCTGGAAAGCAGCAAGTCCTACCTTCTCATTTCCCACAGGCCCAGAGAAGGGAAGTGATTCTCCTGAGAGTATCCCAGAGTAACTGGCAGGCTCTGGAGGCCTGAGTCCTCCTTCTCCTGGCTCTCTTCAATTCTCAGAGCCCATGGGGAAGGATGCTATGAGTAAGTTCCCCCAACTGCATGACTTTGCCACCAAGCTGCAGACCCCTTCAAACTTTTCCCTTTTTTTTTTGTTGGGGGGGGTGCGTTTTTTTTTCCTTTTTGTGGAGAATAGGATCTTGCTGCATTGCCCAGGCAAGTCTTAAACTCCTGGGTTTAAGCTATCCTCCGGCCTCTGCTTCTGTCCCCCTAAATGCTGGGATTACAGGCGTGTATTTGTCCATTTTCACACTGCTGTAAAGATGCTACCTGAGACTGGGTAATTTATAAACAAGAGAGGTTTAATGGACTCACAGTTCCTCATGGCTAGGGAGGCCTCAGGAAACTTGCAATCGTGGCGGAAGGTGAAGGGGAAGCAAGTACCTTCTTCACAAGGTGGCAGGAGAAAGAGAGCACGCAGGGGAAACTGCCACTTTTAAAACCATCAGATCTTGTGAGAACTCCCCAACTATCAGAAGAGCATGGGGGAAACCACCCCTGTGATCCAACCACCTCCTACCAGATCCCTCCCTCAACAGGTGAGGATTACAATTTGAGATGAGATTTCGGTGGGGACACAAAGCCAAACCATATCAAGGTGTGAGCCACCACGCGGGGCTTATTGTTTGTGAAGAGCTTTTTTTTTTTTTTTAAATATACAGAGAAAGATTCTCACTATATTGCCCAGGCTGGTCTGGAACTCCTAGGCTCAAGGGAAACTCCCGCCTTGGCTTCCCCAAGTGCTGGGAATACAGGAGTGAGATACCGCATCCAGCCAGCAGTCCTCCTCAATAGCCCCAGTTCCTTCTCCTTGCCTCAAATATGCCTGACAAAGGCACTAAGCCCCCCAGGCTCAGACACAAACAGACAAAAGAATCCGGGCACTTGCAAGAACAGATGCTGGCTACCACGGCGGGAAGGAGAGCACGGCGGGAAGGAGAGCACGGCGGGAAGGAGAGCATGGCGGGAAGGAGAGCATGGCTGCCGTTACCCCCACTAGTACAAAAGCCCATTCTGTCACTGATGCCGTCGTAGAAAAGCAGGTGCCTCATTTTGTGTCTTTGAAGCTGGAGGTATGATAAATAAATATATATTTATTTTAAAGAAAATTCTGTATATCAATTTGCTTTGGAAAAAAAAGTAACTCATGTTACAATGAAACACCATTATCAGAAAGGGAATATTTTTCCACCCTCCACTTATCTATATTGCTTAATATGCACCACACATTCACTCATTCATTCATCAAACACCTTCCAGCCCCAGCAGCATGTCAGGGCAAGGAACCCAAAAGCCAACATGTCTTCTGCTGGACACAGTCGCTCACGCCTGTAATCCCAGTGACTCAGGAGGCTAAGGCAGGGGCACATCTTGAGGCCAACAATTTGGGGCCAGCCTGGTCCATGTAGTGAGACCCATCTCTACATATAAAAAATAACAAATAAATTAGCCGGTGTGATGGCACACACCTATAGTCCCAGATACTCAAAAGGCCAAGGTGGGAGAATCACTTGAGCCCAGGAGTTCAAGACTAGCCTGGGCAACGAAGTAAGAGCCTGTCTCTACAAAAAATTAAATTAAAAAATAAAAATAACTGGGTGGGGCGGCACACGCCTGCAGTCTCAGCTACCAGAGAGACTGAGGACAGAGGATCATTTGGCTCAGGACTTCAAGACTACAACAAGCTGTGATTGCACCACTGTGCTCCAGCCTAGGCAACAGAGCAAGACTCCAACTCTAAATAAAATACACACACACATATATTTATACATATATAAAATATACATATATTATAAAAATATACACACGTATACATTTATACACGTGTGTGTGTATGTGTGTGTGTGTGTGTCTCCTGCCATTGTACCATGTCACAGAAGGCTACACAAGGTGTGAACTGGATATTGGAGGTTGGCTAAGACAATACTGATTTTAGGAAATATGCTTAAAACATAAGGACACAGGCCAAGGCAGGCAGGTCACAAGGTCAAGAGATCGAGACCATCCTGGCCAACTAACGTGATGAAACCCCGTCTCTACTAAAAATACAAAAATTAACTGGGTGTGGTGGTGCACACCTGTAGTCCCAGCTACTTGGGAGGCTGAGGCAGGAGAATCGCTTGAATTCAGGAGGCAGAGGTTGCAGTGAGCCAAGATCCTGCCACTG
>NW_012113364.1:4013962-4033230 GCF_000951035.1 Colobus angolensis palliatus | reverse complement strand
AGGAGGCAGAGGTTGCAGTGAGCCAAGATCCTGCCACTGCACTCTAGCCCAGGCAACAGAGCGAGACTCCATCTCAAACACACACACATACACACACACACACACACACACACACACACACAAGGACACAGAAGAAAAATTGAAAGATTGAAAAAGGGATATATCAGCCAAATACTAACCAAAGGAAAGCTAAAGTAGCCATGTCCATATTATTTAAAACAGGATTGAAGCAAAATGCCTTAATAGAGATAAAGAGGTCATTACATAATGATAAAAGGTTCAATACAACAAGAAGGTGTAGCAATTTTAGACTTTCGTGTACCTAATAGACTCCAAACACTGGAAGCCGGGGGAAAAAAAGAAAAGCTCTATAAGGAGAAATTGATCGACAAACTCTACCATCGTAGGGAAGTATTTTACCCCAATTCTCTCAGTAGTTGATAAAATACCTGTAATACATCAAAAATGAGAATAATTTTAGCATTTTTTCATGATTAACTTATTACTTCATACCAAGCAAACTGCAAGAAATTTTAAGTAGAATAACGCCAAGTGAATGTGCAGCAATGATGAATTATTTACTACCGGTTATTTACTTGCTGGGATTACAGACATGAGCCATTGTGCCAGGCAGAAGGCATGTTGTGTGTGCTTTTGAGGCACTTGCACCTGACATGCTATTGGGGCTGGAAGGTGTTTGATGAATGAATGAGTGAATGTACGGTGGGAGTGTAAATTGCTACAGCCTCTTTGGGAAAGAATGAGGTGTTAGAAAGCTGAACAGGTGCATATAACCCAGCAGTGACAATCCTAGGCATGTCCGTCTTAGGATGCTTTTATATACGAGTGTCAGGAGACATGTGTAAGAAAGTTGATAGCATTGTCGTTCATAATAGCTCAAAGTTGGAAGCAATCCAAATGTCCATCAAAAGCAGAATGGATGACCCATGGTATATACACGTACTCCAATACTCTACAACAACAACATGAATGAACTGTCCTTTCCTTCTCCGTTTACACAACCCAACCTTGAAAACATAATAACGTCAAGGGAAAGAAGCAAATGTCAGAAATAAAGTTCAAAAATAGCCTAACACCTGTAATCCCAGCACTTTGGGAGGCTGAGGCAGAAGGATCACTTGAGGTCAGGAGTTCGAGACCAGCCTGACCAACACAGTGAAACCCCATCTCTGCTAAAAATACAAAAATTAGCTGGGCATGGTGGCACGCACCTGTAGCCCCAGCTACTTGGGAAGCTGAGGCAGAAGAATCGCTTGGACAAGGGAAGCAGAGGTTGCAGTGAGCCAGTATCATTCCACTGTACTCCTGCCTGGGTGACAAAGTGAGACTCTGTCTCAAAAAAAAAAAAAAAAAAAAAGCCTAAACTATATTGTTTAATGGTAGACAGCTAGATAGTAAAACTATGAAGAAAGCCAAGAGAGTGATTAATATAGATTTAGTATTGTGGTTGCCTCTGGAAAACAGGGGATGTATTTGGAGATGGGGGGGATATTATTGGAAATGGCACCTTGGGGCTTTCTAAGGTGCTGGTAATGTTTTACTTCCTAAGCCAAGTGGTGGGTACACACTCCTGAAAGATACTTTTATATACGTGAATCAGGAGATATGTATAAGAAAGCTAATGGCAACATTGTTCGTAATGCATAGGTGTTTATTTTATTGATAATCTCTCTCTCTCTCTCTCTCTCTCTCTCTCTCTCTTTCGGTCTCTCTCTCTCTCTGTGTGTGTGTGTGTGTGTGTGTGTGTGTGTGTGTGTGTGTGTGTGAGAGACAAGGTCTTGCTATGTCACCTAGAGGCTGGAGAGCAGTGGCACGATCATAGCTCACTGCAGCCTCTACTTCCTGAGCTCAAGTGATCCTATAGCTTCAGCCTCCTGAGTAGCTGGGACTACAGGCATGCGCCACCATGCGTGGCTGATTTTTTAATTTTTTTGTAGAGATAAGGTCTTGCCATGTTGCCCAGGCTGGTCTTGAACTTCTGGCCTCAAGTGATCCTCCTGCCTGGGCCTTCCAAAGTGCTGCAACGACAGGCCTGAGCCATGCCTGGCTTATTGATATTCCTTTAATTGTATGTTGCCCAGGCTGGTCTTGAACTTCTGGCTTCAAGTGATCCTCCTGCCTGGGCCTCCCAAAGTGCTGCAACGACAGGCCTGAGCCATGCCTGGCTTATTGATATTCCTTTAACTGTATGCATACATTTCAATAATGCTGAGTAGTCTTAAAGTAGGTGGAAAGTTTATAGGGGATTGTATTTTTATCTTTATACTTGTTTGCATTTTTTGAATTCTCTATAATAAGCACATAACACTTTTATCATCAGAAAAGCAAAAGAAGCCAGGCACAGTGGCACACACCTGTTATCCTAGCACTTTGGGAGGCTGTGGTAGGAAGATTGGTTGAGACCAAGATTTCAGGACTAGCCTAAGCAACATAGTGAGACCCCATCTCTACAAAAGAAAATACAAAAATGAGCTGGGCAAGGTGGCACACACCTGTAGCCCCAGCTACTTGGGAGGCCAAGGTGGGAGAATCGTTTGAGCCCAGAGTTCAAGGCTACAGTGAGTTATGATTGCGTCATTGCACTCCAACCTGGGTATCAGAGTGAGCCCCTATCTCTAAAAAGAAAAATAATAAATAACAAAGCCTTTGAGAAGTGATGAAAGAAACCATAAAAGGAAAGATTTGTATTTGACCACATGAAAATATTACTATAAAACTTTCAAATGTCTAAAACTGCATAAAACCCAAAGTTATGCTGACGAGTTGATGGGTGCAGCACACCAACATGGCACAAGTATACATATGTAACAAACCTGCACGTTATGCACATGTACCCTAGAACTTAAAGTATAATAATAAAAAAATAAAAAATTAAAAAAAAAACCCAAAGTTAAAAGACAATCATGAAAATAATTGACTCTATGTGGAACTCTTACCAATAAATAAGAAAAAGGTAAATGGATAGACGACATACACCAAGGCCAGGTGCAATGGCTTATACCTGTAATCCCAGTACTTTGGGAGGCCAAGGTGGGCTGATCACCCAAGGTCAGGAGTTCGAGACCAGCCTGACCAACATGGCGAAATGCCACCTCTACTAAAAATACAAAAATTAGTAGGAACTGGTGGTGCGTGCCTGTAATCCCAGCTACTCAGGAGGCTGAGGCAGGAGAATCACTTGAACCCAGGAGGCGGAGGTTGCAGTGAGCCAAGATCACACTACTACACTCCAGTCTGGGCAACAGATCGAGACTCTGTATTAAAAAAAAAGAAAAGAAAAGAAAAAGAAAACATATGCCAAGAATTCACATGAAAAGAAATATAACTATCTGGAAACATACAGGAAAATATTCAACCTCAGGTAGTAATCCCCATGAAATGTACAATAAAACACAGGGAGGCAAGAAGATGGGGTGGAACTGTTCAAAGCCTTCATGACTAGTTCACCTGGGTTTAGATCTAGCTCTGAAAGCTTACTAGCTGGGTATGCTTTTGATAATTCTCTTTGACCTTCCAGTTTCTGCTCACATCTGCAATAATGGAAGTAATTAATACCTTGGAGGGTTGTTACAAGGATTAGACATAACATATCAAGGAATTTAGCACAGGGCCTTGGGTGACGGCTCACGCCTTAATCCCAGCATTTTGGAAGGCCAAGACAGGAAGATGGCTTGAGCCCAGGAGTTTGAGACCAGCCTGGGCAACACAGGGAAACCACGTCTCTACAAATAATTTAGAAATTAGCTGGGTGGGGTGGTGTGCACCTGTGGTCCCAGGCACTTGACATGCTGAAGACAGGAAGATGGCCTCAGTTCAGGAAGTCAAGGTTGCAATGAGCTGTGGTTGCAACACTGCACTACAGCCTGGGTGACGGAGCAAGACCCTGCCTCAAAAAAGAAAGAAAGAGAGAGAGAAAAAGACAGAGAGAGATAAGGAAGGGAGGAAGAAAGGAAGGAGAAAGAAAGAGAGAAAAAAAGAAAGAAAGAAAGAAAGAAGAAAAAAGAAAGAAAGAAAGAGAAAGAAAGAATGAACGAACTTAGCATGAAGCATGGCGCATGTAGATGTCTAATGATTGGACTTTCTTTCTCAAGCAGTGAGGGGAAAGGGAGTTGATGGTGCCAGCTTGTATGGATGGTCTACTGGGGAAGACAGACATTAAACAATCATTCTGAGAGTGTGCTGAGGAATAGATATCAGGTAACATGGTTGCATCCACTCTGTTTAAGTGACCACTGGCCTTCCTGAGAAAGAGATGTTTAAGCTGAAACCTGGGGTTGAGTGTGACTCACAGAACACAGAGAGAGGAATAGGAGATTTTATTTTTCCAAGATTATGACATTATTTCTTATCCCACATACTCTTCTGTTTTTTTTTTTTTTTTTTTTTTTTTGAGAGGGTGTTGCTCTGTCACCCAGGCTAGAGCACAGTGGTACAATCACAGCTCACTGCAGCCTCAACTTCCCCAGGCTCAGATGATCCTGAAAGAATGAATAAGAAACAAAACCAGTGTTTGTGTGTAAATAGCCATAATTAGACAACTAGTGGTCCCCAGCAAGAGAGAATAAAGAATTTGGGTTTCCACTGTCCCAGATGAGGAGAGGATTTTCTTTTTTTTAAGAGACAGGGTGCCATGACCAGAGTGGCTCACTCCCAAGTAACTGGGACTACAGGTGTGCACCACCACACCTGACTTTTTAATGTTTTTTAAGAGGCAGGGTCTTGCTATGTTGCCCAGGCTGGTCTTGAACTCCTGGGCTCAAGCGATCTTCCCATCTTGGCCTCCTAAAGCATTGGGACCACAGACATGAGCCACCACGCCTTGCAAAGAAGATTTGGAACTGAAATGAGCAGTCTTTCTTTCCATATGGCCCCCACCACCTCTCTAATGTCCATGAGTCCACCCTCTACCTCAAGGCTCACAGGGCAGAGGGAGACGGTTCGCCAGCGAGAAGAGCAGTTCTTCTAGCTAGTTCTTTTGACTATCCACAGGTGACAGGCTGGTCATCATGGATCCTAATGCTCAGGGGACCAGTCTGGGTTCTCTTTGAAAAACTGCATCCGTCACATGGGGATTGGCTCCCACGTCCTTGCAGAGGTAGTGTTGTCTCTGATCCTGTTCTCTCATCCCGAAGCGACCATCTCCTCCCCATTATCACACCCCCTTCTCTTCCCTCATTCTTTCTCTTTCTTCTGTCCTAGAGGAAAACTAGCTCATGAATTCTTCTAAATCTATCTCACACCAGGCCCTAAACCATGGTCTTAAGTCTTTTTTCTTTTGTTGAGACAGGGCCTAGCTGTTGGCCAGGCTAGAATGCAGTGGTGTAATCTTGGCTCATTGCAACCTCTGCCTCCCGGGCTCAAGCAATCCTCCCACCTCAGCGCCCCAAGTAGTTGAGACTACAGGTGCATGCCACCTCGCCTGGCTAAGTTTCGTGATCTTTTGTAGAGACGAGGTTTCACCCTGTTGCCCAGGCTGGTCTTGAACTCCTGGGCTCAAGCGATCCTCCCACTTCAGCCTCCCAAAGTGTTGGGATTGCACATGTGAGCCACTGCACCTGGCCTCTTTTTTTCTTTTCTGTTCAGGCAGTAGAGGCCTCTTGTCTAGCTGCCCTAGATAGTGGGGTCACAGGATAATACCAATTACAAGACAAGGTCCCACAACAAGATGATGGTGGCCTGGCCTCGGGAAAGAGGAAATGAGGAGATGAAGACTTTTTAAAAAGAGAGGAGTCTGGGCACAGTGGCTCACACCTGTAATCCCAGCACTTTGAGAGGCTGAGATGGGCGGATCACTTGAGGCCAAAAGTTCAAGGCCAGCCTGGTCAACATAGTGAAACCCTATCTCTACTAAAAATGCAAAAATTGGTTGGTCCTAGTGGCACGCACCTGTAGTCCCAGCTACTCGAGAGGCTGAGGCAGGAGCATCGCTTGAACATGGGAGGTGGAGGTTGCAGTGAACTGAGATTGCACCACTGCTCTCCAGCCTGGGTGACAGAGTGAGACTCTGTCTCAAAAAAACAAAAGAAGAAAATGAAGAAAAGGAAGAAAGGAAAAGAAAGAAAGAAAGAAAGAAAGAAAGAAAGAAAGAAAGAAAGAAAGAAAGAAAGAAAGAAAGAAAGAAAGAAAGAAAGAAAGAAAGAAAGAAAGAAAGAAAGAAAGAAAGAAAGAAAGAAAGAAAGAAAGAAAGAAGGGAGGAAGGGGAAAGGAAAGAAAAGAAAAGAGAGAGAGAAAGAAAGAAAGAGAAAGAGACAGAGAGAGATCGGGGGACAGGACTTGGAGATAAGGGGAAGAGAGTCCCAGGAAGTTGCCTGTAATAAGATGGATTGGCCCAAAATCCCTGGGAACCTCACTGGAAGGCAGATGAAAGGCTTTGTCCTGCATGTATTTCCCCTCCTAAAGGTTATCTCCAGTGACTGTCAGTCTGTCACTAGAAATTAAGTCTCAGTCTGGACTATCTGCTTGCTGTCAAATTCCTGTTACCCAATTCATTGCCATGAGCTGCCACAAAGAAACCTGTCAGTATGTGTTAGAAAATCCAGGCTCACATGAAGAAAACATTCACAAACATCGCATGTAGAGGGCTGTGTGTTGGGCTCCCAGAAACACTCCAAAAAGCCTGCTTTGTGTCCACTTCAAAAGGTGCATCTATGAGAGGTCCCCTCTTCCCTCTCTCCTATTTGTATAGCACAAGCTTCTCTTCTCCTTCTTTGTCTCTTTTTTGTCCTCCATCTACTCCTTCACATAGGATGAGGTCTCCATAAGTGGAGAAAAGAAGGCAAAAATGAAGCTACCTGAGACTGCTGCATTAACAGAAGCATAGATTCTAGAATGAAGGAAGTGAGAGTCCTACTGTTGTCTGCCTATTTTATTCCTCACGCAGAGTCATGTAATGAATTCCGTTCCCTGTGACAATCTTCCCTTGAGACCATGAAGGTCACTGGGTGCGGTGGCTCACGCCTGTAATCCTAGCACTTTGAGAAGCCCAGGTGGGTGGATCACCTGAGGTCAGGAGTTTGAGACCAGCCTGGCCAACATGGTGAAACCCCATCTCTACTAAAAATACAGAAAGTTAGCCAGGCGCGGTGGCGGGTGCCTGTATTCCCAGCTACTCAGGAGGCTGAGGGAGGAGAATCGCTTGAGCTGAGGAAGGCAGAGGTTACAGTAAGCCGAGATGGCATCACTGCACTCCAGCCTGGGCAACAAGAGTGAAACTGTGTCTCAAAAATAGAAAAGAAATCATGGAGGCCTCGTCTAGCTGTGTTTGTGGGAAAGGGTCACAATATTAAAGAAAGTACCCGAGGGGTTGGGGGAAGAAGGCCATAACAAAATTATATTCCACTGTGAGACGGTGGTGGCTTGAGTTGGGATGGGAGCACTGGCAAAAGTGGGCTTCATTTTAAGAGAGATGTAGACAAGGAAAAGCATATTCAGCCTTGGGAAGATCTCCTGAATACTTGGGAAAGCTCCCATGAATACTGGTGTCAGCCCAGGAATGTTTAGGTTAGAAAAGCAACCAAGAGTCCTGCCTTTTCAGTATGGAGAAGCCAGAAGTGAGAACTAGGACCAAAGGAGAGAAATTAGTTACGAGAAGCTGTTTTCAGCTCAGTAAAAGGATGAGCTGTTTATTAGCAAGAAACCTCCCTAAGATAGAAAGAACCACCTTAGGAGGTAGTGAGCTCCCCGTCACTCAAAGTGTGCAAGCCCTTAGTGCGCTTTGAAGCTTCTCCTGTCGTGGAGAAGTCATGAACATTTGCCAAGTGGTTAAATTATTTTTAATTTTGATTTTTATGCCTTTCCCCAGCGCTTAGAAGCCAAGTGGTTAAATTATTTTTAATTTTGATTTTTATGGCTTTCCTCGGTGCTTAGAAGCATAAACAGTACAGGATGATATATTGTTATAAATAGTTCAGCCTTGACTGTGGCGTTCACTGAGAACTCCTGTGAGTTGGGCACTAAGTCAGGGGCTGGAGCAAACTGACAGAAACAATGGGGCTAGACTAGTCCGGGAAGAAAGTTGAGGACTAAACTCTGATTTTTATCTTTCCCAAATTCCTAAGGGGTCTGGGGAGTCAGGCTGTACAAATCATAAATTGTCATCAGATGGGTTTTATTTAACCCTATATATTGTGACTTACTTTCCAACCTGACTCTGGCATAACATGACAAGACAAGGAAGAAAATCAAAATATTTTTACCCCAAAACATGTTTCCTTGCCATATTTTGAAATGACCCTGCAAAGCTGTCCTTTGTGGGGGAAATTTTGCATCTGTGAAGAATCTCTGTTCACATAGCTAGACCTTTTTTTCCAGGCCCTCCCAATCCTAAAGAGATTAACTAAGAATCTAGCACCTTTTGGGCTGGGCACGGTGGCTCAAGCCTGTAATCCCAGCACTTTGGGAGGCCGAGATGGGCGGATCACGAGGTCAGGAGATCGAGACCATCCTGGCTAACACGGTGAAACCCCGTCTCTACTAAAAATTCCAAAAAACTAGCCGGGCGAGGTGGCGGGTGCCTGTAGTCCCAGCTACTCGGGAGGCTGAGGCAGGAGAATGGCATAAACCCGGGAGGCGGAGCTTGCAGTGAACTGAGATCCGGCCACTGCACTCCAGCCCGGGCGACAGAGCAAGACTCTGTCTCAGAAAAAGAAAAAAAAGAAAAAAAGAATCTAGCACCTTTTAAAGGTCTGAATAGGAAACATTTGTCGCAGCCATTATAAGACTTCAGAAGAACCTTGATCTCCACAATCTTTTATCTTAACCTGAACATTTCTTTTTTATGATCCCATATCTCGAGATAAACTCAACCAATTGTCAACCAGAAAATGTTTAAATTTACCTATAACCTGGAAGCCTCCACTCCTTCCCCCACACCCCGCTTTGAGTTGTCCCACCTTTCTGGACCAAACCAATGTATTTCTTAAATGTATTTGATGCCTCATACCTCCCTAAAATGTATAAAACCAAGCTGCACCCCGACCACGACCTTGGGCACATGTTCTCAGGACCTCCGGAGGGCTGTGTCATGGGCCACGGTCACTCATATTTGGCTCAGAATAAATCTCTTCAAATATTTATATTGACTGTCAATCCATTAATTCCAAGAGTGCAAGTCCACGGTGCATGAGACAAACTCAAGTGTAGTTCCTTACTTTATTCATTCCTTCAACAAACATTTATTGAGTGCCTATGTGCTCCGGGGCTGAACCTCCAGAAACTCCCAGTCTGGCTGGGAGGACAGATGAGGAAAAGAGCGATGTCCACTACCATCATGAGAACTTGTTTCTGTTGTAAGTGACCAAAACACTCAACCTCGTTTAAGCCAACAGGGGGATTTACAGACCTGTTCCCGAACCAAACTGAGGGTCGGGCTGCTATTTCTAGTGGCCCAATAACGAGATGCAGATGAATTGGGGAGGAAGAGAGTTTTTATTTCTGTAACCAGTTACAGGAAGAAGGCCTGGAAATTATCACCAGACCAACTCAAAATTACAAAGTTTTTCAGAGCTTATAAACCTTCTAAGCTATATGTCTACATGCGAGTGAGCATTCATCTAAAAATTTAAGTGATTAACTTCTTTTCATCTATAACTAAGGTCTGAGTCATAAAGAACTTCCTCTGGAGTCTCAGTAAATTTACTTAATCTAAATGGGTCTAGGTGCTGGGGTGATTACACTCATCTTGTCTCCTGCTAAATCACAGAGTTTTGGGGTGTTCCTTCAGACCTCCAATAAACTTATCTGTGGAGGCCTGAGGAGTTTCTTCAGACCCCCAATAAAACTTGTTTAATCCTAAATGGATCCTGTTAAGAATTCCTTCATTATTTTGTCATGCTTTGTGGCCCAGGAAAGGCCTAGGCAAAACTCTTGATGGGCTTTTTTACATTCCAGCCTTCATATAAGGGCACTGGCCTTTTTAGTTTTTAATGTTTAATTTAACCACACAGTGAGTGCTGAAGCAGTTGTGATGGAGGCTCGCATTAGTGAGACCTGGCCTGCCACAGACTCACATACTTGGAAAGGCAGGGGTGATGATAGCAACAGGCAGCACTGAGCCCAAGGATGTTAATGATAACCTTGGGATTCTCTCGTTCCCTTTCCAGGTCTGCTTCTCTGCAAGTGTCTGCCTCATTTGTCTCTGCAACAGGGGAATTTTTTCCCCCATGGAACATCCCTATGTGCTCTCTCCTTGCCTCAGTATAAAAACACCAGGGCAGGCTCTGATTGGCCAGGTAAGCAGAGCACTATACCTGTGAATGTTCCCTCCAGAATCACATGGCTGGGGAGGAGAGGAGTGGGGTGCACTTTCCCCGTGGAAAGGGTAGGGCTCTGACAAAGGAGGAAGTAGAAGGGGCTGGGCTTCCCCAAACAACAGAACTTCTTCCCCACTATGCAAGAACATGGCAGGGGGCTGGAACCTGTCCTTAGAAGCCCAGAGAAGAATCTGTAACTGTCCAAGGGATTCACTTTGCCTGCTGCCTAGACAGAGCCGATTCATCAAGACAGGAGAATTACAATAGAGAAAGAGTAATTCAAGCAAAGCGGGCTATGCAGGAGACCAGAGTTTTATTACTACTCAAATCAGGGAGCAGAGTTTTTAAGGATAACTTGATGGGTGGGGGGAAGCCAGTGAGCCAGGGGTGCTGACTGGTTAGGGATGAAATCATAGGGAGTCAAAGCTGACTCTTGCACTAAGTCATTTCCCGGGTGGGGGCCACAAGATTGGATGAGCCAGTTCATCGATCTGGGTGGCACCAGCTGCTCCATCAAGTGCAGGGTCTGCGAAATATCTCAAGCACTGATCTTAGGTGCCGTTTAGGGAGGGTCAGAATCTTGTAGCCTCCAGCGGCCTGACTCCTAAACCATAATTTCTGATGTTGTGGCTAACTTAGTCCTACAAAGGCATTCTAGTCCCCAGGCAAAAAGGAGGTCTTCTTTGGGAAAGGGCTGTTACTGCCTTTGTTTAAATTATAAACTAAGTTTCTCCCAAAGTTAGTTCAGCCTACACCCAGGAATGAATGAACAAGGACAGCTTGGAGGTGAGAAGCAAGATGGAGTCAGTTAGGTTAGATCTCTTTCATTGTCTCAGTCATAATTTTGCAAAGGCAGTTTCAATTTGAGGAGCAGGTGATATGTATGCTGAGTCTTGAAAGGTAAGTTTATGTGCAGTGGGGATAAAGGCAAGGAGGGGTCTATGCAGACCAGGAAGCAGCAGGTTGATGAGAGTGAGGAAGAAATCACAATGGCTCCAGTGTGGAGGAGAGTAGAGAGGTGGACAGAGGGTTGAAGAGGGGATGTTAGAGTTAGGCAGGGGCCCTGGCTGGAGGCAGAATTCAAAGCTGAATTGCATATGGTGTCAGACAGGTGTGAACATGGGACTCATCAGGCCTGAAATCATAAAGGTAGTGAGCTGGGACTGGAAATGTCGCATCAGGCTTTGGAGTCAGACATCTTTCTTGTCACCACTATGACAGTGTTTATCATACTTCCTGTGCCTATGAGTCACCTTCTTAGATTTATCTTCTTATTAAAAACCAGATTCCTGGCCAGGTATAGTGGCTCATGTCTATAATCCCAGTGCCTTAGGATGGCAAGGTAGGAGAATCACTTGTGACCAGGAGTTTGAGACTAGCCTGGGCAACACAGCAAGACCCCATCTCTACAAAAAATTTAACAGTCATCTGGGTGTGGTGGTGCATGCCTGTAGTCACAGCTACTCAGGAGCTACTGAGGTGGGAAGATTGCTTGAGCCTAGGAATTGGAGGCTGCAATGAGCGATGATCACACTACCACACTCTAGCCTGGACAACAGAATGAGATACCAACTCAAAAAAAAGTGAATTAGTTAATCAAAAATCAGATTCCTAGATCCATGCCCCAGAGATCCTGACTCCATAGTTCTGGGGTGGGGCCTATGGATGCAAATGTCTAACAAGCATTGCAGATCTTTCCAATGTCAGTACTTGTAAGGCATTCACCTGATAGGGTCTATGCATCACAGCCTCCCAGAGACCCAAGTCCTGCTTCCATCATGAAGCCTTCTTAGCCGGGCCTTCTCTACACACCAGCACCTTTTGTTTGCATCACCCTTCTGACAAGTTATCATACTCACCCACACACACAGCTCAACTCAGCTACATATAAAGCTCTTAAGAGCAGCAGTTGTCCTAAACATTTTCCTTTTTTCTAACAGTCCCAGTAGAGTGTTACCTATGCAGGAGTTTAATAAACATCTGTGGTTTGCATTGATTTCACAGTATGTCACAGTATTTCAAGGTGCCCATATATGAGCCACTGAATTAAAAAACCACGGCTTTTGGACAGCAGGCATTGTCTGATTAATAAAGTTATCATAAATATATTGAGTTCGCTTGATAATAGGTAATCACAATCAATTGACAATGAAGTGAAATACACAATCACTTAATTTAGAAAAATTGGATTGAATGGTAAACTTAGACTCCCGATTAAACTTAATTGTATTACTGAGACAGCCTTGGAATCCCAAATGCATTTAATTAAAAGTTTTCAGGTAAAGAAAGATAAATTTTCCTACATGGTTGTCCAGAAAAAAAAAGGAATATGTTTATAGTCTATTTTTAAGCTAGATTAAGGAAAGTAATGATGCTGTTACCTTTGGCACAATGCTTCAGTGGAAGTCTAGAGCTGGGTTAATTTGAATGAGCAAATATTGAACCTTTCTCAAGAAGAGAACAATTTAATATGGAAGCTCTGGGGAGGTTTAACGAACTGAGGATTTGGATTGGAGAAAAATGCAACCAAGCATGTTATAGAACATTTTAAGCAGTGAATGGGTTACCAGCTCAGGTCCCAGATGATACTTTACTCCCCATGCACTGCTTGGTCAACTCAGAAGCTCCTACAGGTATCCAGAGCCTAGGGCCAGCTCTATCCATGCTTCCCAGGCTTCAATGCAAGAAGAATCACCCAGATTCTTGTTAAAATGCAGATTCTGATGCTAAATCAAGGGAGGAACATGAGGTTCTGCATTTCTAACAAGCTTCTAGGTGATGGACCACACTTCGACTAGCAAAGGTCTATAACACACCATGTCAGACCACGCTCAGCAGTCAGGTCTGTTCTTAACAACTTCCAGAAACATTCTATGGAGACAGAGAACCAGTCAGCAGAGGCTCCTTTGGCCAGGGTTATGTGAGCACTGCAGGCTATCGAATAACTATTCACAATTCCCAAACAAGTCATACTCTTTCTCATCTGTGAGCCTTTCCATGTAGTCTTGCTGCCTGGAATACATTGGCCCCAAAAAAAGAACCTGAAGTCAAGCCACAGAGACAAACTCTGGCTTATTTCAGAAGAAAAATAATTAAAAGATAATGGGGGCTGGGTGCAGTGGCCCATGTCTGTAATCCCAGTACTCTGGGAGGCCTAGATAGGTGGATCAGGAAGTCAGGAGTTCAAGACCAGCCTGGCCAACGTGGCAAAACCCCGTCTCTACTAAAAATACAAAAATCAGCCAGGCATGGCAGTGTACACGTGTAGTCCCAGCTACTTGGGAGGCTTAGGCAGGAGAATCACCTGAACCCGGGAGGTGGAAGTTGCAGTGAGCCAAGATTGCACCATGCACTCCAGCCTGCACAACAGAGCGAGACTCTGTCTCAAAAAACAAACAAACAAACAAACAAAACAAAACAAAACAAAAGATAATGGGGGAGAGAGACATCAGCAAAATGGTAGAATAAGAGATAACAGTCCTCATCCCCTCAGAAACACACTGAACAACAATGTATAGAACAAAATAAGCATATGAGGACCCTAAAAACCAGAAAAGATGCTGCAGTAGCCCTGGTGAGTGTGAAACCAACAACAGCCATATTGAATCAGATAAGAAGAGCTTTTCACTTCCTGTGTGACCACTCCACCCCCAAGCCAGCACAACCCAGCACCAAGAGAGAACACCCTGGTTCATAACATTTCCCTCTGAGGCAGGGAGAGAAGAATGAAACAGGCACTCAATGTTCCTGTTTTTGGACGGCTGCTCAAGGGACTGATATCTGTCTTACCTGACTCAGGGAACTGCTGGGGACCTAGCAACCTTGGATGCCTGGGGTCACTGAGGACAAAGGAGAATTGAGAAGTTTCCTGCAGCAACACCAGAGAACCTTCAGTACCACAGACAGACACCAGAGAAAGAGAATATGCGCTCCCGAAAAAGAAACTGAAGAAGTTCTCTAATTGGGAAATTATATGCATAAGCCCAGAAGAGTTGCATCCCTCAAAAAAAGTTTCAAAAGTGCCCAGAATCTCTAGCAGTGCTAAGTGATTAAGATCTTCCTGTGTACAGAGGCAAGTCTGTAATGATTGGGTGAGGTGTCTATTTGTTCCAATGCTTAAAACTTAGCAAAAAAATTAATAAAATCACAAGGTACATAAAGTAAAACAAAAAGATGGCTCAATTGAAGAAGAAAAAAATACTCTGGAAATTAAGCCTAAACTAAGGGGAATCTATGAATTAACTGAAAGATAATCCAAAATAATCATGTTAAGAAGCTCAGTATGTTACAGTAGAACACAGACAAGCAATGAAATGAAACCAGAGGGAAAATGCGTGAAAAAAAAATTGAGGATATCACAAAAAGATAGGAAACATAAAAATGAACCAAACAGAAACTCTGGTCTGAAGAATACAATAACTGAATTGAAAAAGTCACTAGACAAACTCTACAGCAGACTTCATCAAGCAGAAGAAACAATCAGTGAACTCAAAGTCAGGTCATTTAAAATTACCAAGTCAGAGGGGAAAAAAAGAAAAAAGAATGAAGAAGAGTGAACAAAGCTGAAAGGATTTATGGGACACCATCAAGCCAACCAAAAAAATGCATCAAAGATATCCCAGAAGGAGATGAGAAGGAAAAACAAATACAGCACTTTTTAAAAATATAATGGCCAAAAACTTCTAAATCTGAGGAAGGCAATGAACATTAAATTCAAGAAGCTCAAGAACGGCTGGGCATGGTGGCTCCTGCCTGTAATCCCAACACTTTGGAAGGCTGAGGCAAGTGGATCACTTGAGCTTAGGAGTTCGAGACCAGCTTGGGCAACACAGCAAGATCCCGTCTCTACCAAAAATACCAAAAACAATAGCCAGGCATGGTGGTGTGCATCTGTTGTCCCAGCTAGTCAGAAGGTTGAAGTGGGAGGGTCACTTGAGCCCAAGGGGGCAGAAGTTGCAGTGAGCCAAGATCACACCATTGCACTCCAGCCTGAGTGACAGAGCAAGATCCCGTCTAAAAAACAAAAAAAGCTCAAAAGCCTCCAACTAGGATGAATCCAAAGAAGCTCCTACTGAGATACATTATGATCAAACTGTCAAATCCAAAGAAAAAGACAGAATCTTGAAAGTAGCAAGAGGAAACAACTTATCGTGTACCAGGGAGCTCACATAAATTAGCAGTGGATTTCTCAGGAGAAACCTTTCAGGCCAGAAGAAAGTAGAATGGTATATTCAAAGTACTGAAAGAAAACAACTGTCAACCAAGAATACTTTATCTGGCAAAACTGCTCTTCAACAATGAAAAAGAAGAAGGCTTTCCCAGATAACCGAAAGCTGAGGGACTTTGTTACCACCACATCTGCCTTACAAAAAATGCTAAGGGGATTCCTGGAAATTAAAATAAAAGGACACTAGACAACACCACAATGCATATACAAATATAAAGCTGACTGGTAAAGGTAAATATGTAGACAAATACAGAATATTGCAATGATGCATAAAGTACCTTTTTTTTTTTTTTTTGAGATGGAGTCTTGCTCTGTCAACCCAGACTGGAGTGCAGTGGTGCAATCTCAGCTCACTGCAACCTGTGCCTCTCAGGTTCAAGCAATTCTGCTGCCTCAGCCTCCCGAGCAGCTGGGATTACAGTTGCCCACCACTACACCCAGCTAATTTTTTTTTTCTGTATTTTTGCAGAGACTTGATTTCACCATGTTAACCAGGCTGGTATCAAACTCCTGACCTCAAGTAGTCCTCCTGCCTTGGCCTCCCAAAGTGCTGGAATTACAGGTGTGAGCCACTGAACCCAGTCTCATAAAGCAGTTTTAATTCTGGTATAAAATTTGAAAGAAAAAACTTTAAAAACAATGATAATTATAAAATTACATTAATGGGCATTCAATATAGAAAGATGAAATTTGTACATCAATAACAAAGTGAGGCTGAGGAGATGCAAAAGAGCAGAAGTTTTTATATGATTGAAGTGAAGTTGTTATCAGCTTCAAATGAATATAAAGTATTTTACGTAGTCTCATAGTAACCACAAAGAAAATACCTATAGAAGATACACAAAAGAAAATGAGAATCAAAATATTTCATAAAAAATTAATAAAACACAAAGGAGGGCATGAGAGATTAAAAAAGGGACACAATAGCTAAAAGACAGACACAAAACAATTAACAAAAGGGCAATAATAAGCTCTTTTCTGTCAGTAACTGCTTCCAATGTTAATGTATTAAACTTTCCAATCGAAAGACATAGAGTGGCTGAATGATTTTTTTAACCAAGATATAACCATATGCTGTCTACAAGAAACTCATTTTAGATTCAAAAATATATAGGCTGAAAGTGAAAGGATGGAAAAAGGTATTCCAAGCAAATGGTAACTAAAATAAAGTACGGATGGTCATACTAATATCACAAAATAGACTTTAAGTTAAAAAAAAGTCACAAGAGACAAAAAAGAGACATTATCATATAATGATAAAAGGTTCAATACACCAGAAAGATATATAACATTTATAAATTTATATGCACCTAACATCACGGCACCCAAATATATGAAGCAAACTGAAGCAGACAGAATAAAAGGGAGAAATAGAGAATAACACAATAATAATATGAAATTCCAATACCCTACTTCTGATAATGAATGAAACAACCAGACAGAAGATCAGTTAAAAAAAACAGAGGACTTGAACACTATCAACCAACTGTACCTAACAGACGTATACATAACACTCCACCCAAAGGCAGCAGAATACACATTCTTCTCAAGCACACGTGGATAAGTCACATGCTAAGTGACAAAATAAGTCTTAACAAATTTCAGATTGCAATCGTATTTACTCTTTTATGACCACAATGGCATGAAATTAGAAATCAATAGTAGTAGAGAAACTGAAAAAATTTTAAATACATGGACATCAAATAACAGCATCTTGAACAACCAATGGGTCAAAGAACAAACCAAAACAAAATTAGAAAATATGGTAAGACAAGTTGATGGGTGCAGCACACCAACATGGCACAAGTATACATATGTAACAAACCTGCACGTTATGCACATGTACCCTAGAACTTAAAGTATAATAATAAAAATAAAGAAAGAAAGAAAGAAAGAAAGAAAAAGTTATAAGAAAAAAAAAAACACAACTTGACAGAATTTATAGGATGCAGCAAAAGGGGTACTAAGAGGTAAGTTTAGTTTAGAGTGGTAAATGCCTACATTTAAAAAAAGAAGAAATCTCAAATTAAGAACCTAACTTAACACCTCAAAGAACTAAAAAACAAATAAAAACTATACCAAAGATAAGCAGAAAGAAGGAAAAATTAAAGATAAGAGCAGAAATAAGCAAAATAAAGAGGAGAAAAACAATAGAAAAGTCAAAGAAATTAAGCTATTAAGAAGATCAACAAAATAGATAAACGCTTAGCTAGACTGAAAATTAATTTTATGTGTCCACTTGACTGGATCATGGGCCACTCAAGTCACATAGTAGTAAGTGGTGGCCCATGGTCAAGTATTTGGTCTTGATGTGCTCTGCATTTAATGTTGCACCTTGGTGAGTTAGAAAGGGCTCTAGCAATTTGATTGGTTGGCTGAGACATGGATGAAAATGGTGGCCCAGAGTGAGCAAGTTGGAAATTTCCAACCTTTCTTGGTTTAATGTAGAGATTTAGGGAGATTGAATATTAGTGTGGGTGTGGTGTGGTGGCTCACACCTATAATCCCAGCACTTTGGGAGGCCAAGGCAGGTAGATCACCTGAGGTCAGGAGTTCGAGACGAGCCTGAGCAGCATGGTGGTCTCATAAAAATACAAAATTAGCCAGGCATAGTGGTGCATGACTGTAACCCCAGCTACTTGGGAGGCTGAGGCCAGAGAATCGTTTGAACCTGGGAGGTGGAGGTTGCAGTGAGCTGAGACCACACCATTGTACTCCAGTCTGGGCAAAAAGAGTGAAACTCCATCTAAAAAAAAAAAAGAAGAAAGAAAAGAAATATTAGTGTAGATTTTTCATTTAAGATCTACTCATTCACCCTGGGAGGGTGCATAAGACACACCTTTGACAAATTGGACCTCATCAAAATTTTAAACTTTTGCTCTGTGAAAAAGAAGTTGAAAAGACATGCTACAGTCTGGAAACAAATATTTCCAAACCACATAGCTGACAAAGGACTAGTATCACAAATATATAAAGAACTCTCAACAGCAAAAAAAATCAAACAATTCAATTAGAAATAGGTAAAGGACATGGACATCTATTTTATCAAAGAGTATTTAGAGATGGCTAATAATCATATGAAAAGATGTTTGGCATAATTAGCAACTAGGGAAATACAATTTTAAATCCCAGTAAGATATCGCTCTACACATATAAAAAGTGACTAAAATAAAAAATAGTGATAATACCTAATTCTGATGAGGATAAGGAGAAACTGGGTCACTCCTACAACACTGATGGGAGTGCAAAATTGTAGAGCCACTCAGAAAAATAGGTTGTACATTCTTAGAAACAAAACATGCAACTACCATCTGAGCAATTGCACAGTTGGGTATTTATCCCGGGAGTATGGAGACTTATATATACACACAAAAAAGTGTATACACAAACATTCATAGCAGTTTTCTGTGTGATTCCAAAACTGGAAACAACTCAGTTGGTTAAGACTTCATGGGTGATCTATCCTGGTTAATATTTAATGTGTGCTTGGGAAGAATGTGTATTCTGTTGCTGTTGGGTGAAGTGTTATCTAAATGCCTGTTAGGTCCAATTTCTCTATAGTGTTGTTTTTTATTGATCTTTCTTGATCTCCAGTCTAGTTGAATGGATAAATGCTTAAAAAACAACTGTGGTACACCCACACCACAAAATACAACTCAGAAATAATAAGGAATGAACTATTGAGACATATAACAACCTGGACGAATTTCCAGAGAATAGGCCGAGTGAAAAAAGCCAATCCCAAAATGGTACATAACACATGATTATAT
>NW_012113364.1:3999209-4013142 GCF_000951035.1 Colobus angolensis palliatus | reverse complement strand
AAATTTATCCAGATATGGTGGCACACACCTATAGTCCCAGCTACTCAGAGGGCTGAGGCAGGAGGATGTCCTGAGCCCAGGAGTTCGGGACTGCAGCGAGCTATGATTGTGTCACTGCACTTTAGCCTGGGCAATGGAGCAAGACCTTGTCTCTAAAAATAAATATACAAATGATAATGGAGAGCTCACGTGTTGTCCAGTATTGGAGAACCAGACCTGGAGGTTCCAAGGCCAAGATGAGGTCTAAAGTCAAGGTCCAGAATGACCATTGGGATAACAGCACCACTGGGCCAAGAGCCCTCAGCTTGCACTGCTGGCTGTGAACACTACTGATAAAACTGAAACTGGCTGGGCAGGGTGGCTCACACCTATAATCCCAGTGCTTTGGGAGGCCGAGGCAGGTGGATCACGAGGTCAGGAGTTCAAGACCAGCCTGGCCAAGATGGTGAAACCCTGTCTTTACTAAAAATACAAAAACAAATTAGCTAGGCATGGTGGCGGGTACCTATAATCCCAGCTACTGGGGAAGCTGAGGCAGAGAATTGAGAATTGCTTGAACCCGGGAGGCAGAGGTTGCATTGAGCCAAGATTGTGCCACTGCACTCTAGCCTAGTCCATATCAAAAAAAAAAAAAAAAAAAACCTGCAACCAGTGCCACCTCTAGACAATGAAGCATTCACTCCCTTGCAGGATGGACCTTGCAGAGTCCTGCACAGTCTGGTTTCCAATCAAAGATGGAACAAGGGCACACACTAGTGATGCCTGTGTCATGTGCCTATTTGAGCTGAAAATGAGGCTGGGAATGAGACCATCTGACATCTCTGGCTTCCACAATGGTGGGCTGCCCACTAATCTGGACTCACAAGCTAGGGAGCTCCCTAGACATTGAAAGGGGGTTCAGATGGTGGGTGGCCTTGAGCAATGGCCAGTGGTTTGCCATACCCATGCTTTCTCTTTCTTCTCCTTTGCCTCGTCCCACCCCTTACACTTCCCTTTCACTCAGCTCAACTCTCCTTGTGCTCCAGGACACAGGCCATGTCCTCAAAAAGCCTTCTCTGACTGGGCACAGTGGCTCACACCTGTAATCCCAGCACTTTGGGAGGCCAAGGCAAGAGGATCACTTCAGTTCAAGAATTTGAGACCAGCCTAGGCAACATAGGAAGACCCCGTCTCTACAAAAATAAAAAAATTAGCCAGGCATGGTGGCGCACAACTGTAGTCCCCACTACTCAGGAGGCTGAGGCAGGAGACTCACCTGAGCCCAAAAGGTCAAGACTGCAGTGAGCTATGATTGCACCACTGCTCTCCAGCATAGGTGACAGAATCAGTCCCTGTCTCAAAAACCAAAAAACACACAAAAAGTCACCACTGTACTCCAGCCTACACAACAGAGTAAGACCTTGTCTCAAAACAACAAAACAATAGAAAAGTCTCCACTGACCCATCCTCCTTCCAGCCTGGGTTTGGTTCGCTTTTTGTGTGTTGTCATATGCTGCTATGTATCATGTTGGCCCCAGTAGGCTATGAGCCCTGAAGACAGAAATCCAATTTTATGTCAGTGCCTGACCCAGCACAGGACTCAAGGCCCAATCAAGGTTAAATAAGAGGGGAAAGAAGAGAGGGAAGAGCTCACCTGTTAGTCAAGGCCACTATTCCCAGAAAACGACAAATAGACATGGTGCTGGGAGCAAAAGAAAGCAGATTAAGGTAAGAAGGGGGTGGACGGACAACTGCAAACTGCCTGGGACGCTGCAGACAAGGTGGGGCAGATGGTCAGAAACCAACATCACAGAGGCAGTCAAGAGAAGGCATCTTCCCAGAGAAGCCTGTAGCCACTGTAAATATGCTAGACCTGTCAGAAGCACATGATAGATCCTTAATAAATTATGAAATATGGCACGGTACTATTTGCTCTATGTCAGTATAAAAAAACTCAAATTTTTAAAAAGATGGAATATTAAAACTTGTCACTAGCATGTCTAAGTCTCCTCTTCCGACCACCCCCTACCTCCTCATACCAAAAGCAAAAAAAAAAAAAAAAAAAAAATGCAGCAGAACAAAAGACTCCTCTCATTCTTCATTTAAATTCAGGTCCTGTCCAAACTGAAAGGTGGCAAATTTGATGCAGCGATAGGATACGTCTCCAGAACTTGCAGCAATGATGAAACTGCCTTTGTAAAAAGTGTAACTGAGAAAATGATGACAGGGAAAGAGATCTGACCTGATTCCATCTTGCTTCTAACCTCGAAGCTGTCCTTGTTCATTCCTGGGCGTAGGCCGAACTAACTTTGGGAGGAATTTAGTTTATAGTTCAACTTTGAAACAAAGACAATAACAGCCCTTTCCCAAAACAAACCTGCTTCCTGCCTAGGGACTGGACTGCCTTTCCAGGACTAACAAATTAGCCAGAGATTAGAAATTATAGTTTGGGAGTCACGCAGCTGGAGGTTGCAAGATTCTGAACCTCCCCAAATTGCTATCCTGGGGATAACATCACTATTGTAAAAACTAAGATCAGTGCTTGAGATATTTTGCAGACCCTGCATTTGATGGATCAACTGGCACCACCCAGATCGATAAACTGGCTCATCTGGTCTTGTGGCCCCCACCCAGGAACTGACTCAGTGCACGAGGACAGCTCTGGCTCCCTATGATTTCATTTCCAACCTCACCAATCAGCACTCCCCACTTTCCAACCCCCTACTCATCAAATTATCCTTAAAAACCTCAATCCCCAAGTTTTCAGGGAGACTAATTTGAGTAATAAGAAAACCCTGGTCTCCCATACAGCAGGCTCCGTGTGAATTAAACTCTTTCCCATTGCAATTTCCCTCTCTTGATAAATCGGCTCTGTCTAGGCAGCAGGCAAGGAGAACCTGTTGGTCAGTTACAGCAAGGCTGTTTCAGGCAGAGCTGAGTAACCCAGAAAATTCTTAAATGGAATTTTAAGAATTTTAAGAAGTGAGGGGTGAAGATGAGCTGGCCCTGGCTAGGGGCAGAGCACCACAGAGAGGGCTCCTACTACTGTGTCCAGAGCACAAGTGGGACTCAGGTGGGTCAGCCTCAGCTCGTTCCAGCCCCCGCAGCTCTCCTCTCATGCTCCACTGCCAGGCCACTCTGGTCCCAAGGCAAGGCAGGCAGCCTGCACCCGGCTTCTTTGCATTGGCAATTCCCTGTTTGCTGGACTGTTTGAGGTTGACAGAGGTTTGCAAAGCGCTGTCAAAAGTGAGCCAGTGGCCATGCATAGCGGCTCATGCCTGTAATCCCCACACTTTGGGAGGCCGAGGCAGGCAGATTGCTTGAGCTCAGGAGTTTGAGACCAGACTGGGCAACATGGCAAAACTCTGTTTCCAGAAAAATTTTTAAAAAGTAGCTGGCTGGCCGGGCGCGGTGGCTCAAGCCTGTAATCCCAGCACTTTGGGAGGCTGAGACGGGCGGATCACGAGGTCAGGAGATCGAGACCATCCTGGTTAACACGGTGAAACCCCGTCTCTACTAAAAACCACAAAAAACTAGCCGGGCGACGTGGCGGCACCTGTGGTCCCAGCTACCCGGGAGGCTGAGGCAGGAGAATGGCGTGAACCTGGGAGGCGGAGCTTGCAGTGAGCTGAGATCTGGCCACAGCACTCCAGCCTGGGTGACAGAGCGAGACTCCGTCTCAAAAAAAAAAAAAAGTAGCTGGCTGTCGTAGCTCATACCTGTAGTACCAGCTACTTGGAAGGCTGAGGTGGCAGGATAACGTGAGCCCGGGAGGTCGAGGCTGAAGTATGCCATGATGGAGCCCTCTAACCTGGGCAACAGAGTAAGACCCTGTCTCAAAAAACAAAGCAAAACCAAAAATGAGCCAGCATCTACCAGGTCCTCTCTTCCCTAGCAGGAGGAGAGCCCAGACTTTCGGAAGACTGCCTCTCACCTGGACTTTGAAACCCACATTCCGCTTAAATTTCCTTTGACTGCCTTGTGAATAACAATGCATGCTACTGAGCCAGGCTAATGGAAAGTAATCTTTCTCTTTCAGAGCTATTGCTCTGTGAAGTGCTTACCAAATAGGGTTTTTAAATAGCGGGAGAGCCAAACTCAATTTGGGAATTAATGTGTTTAAACCCAGCTGGAAACGTTCCTCTCCGTTCCCAAGGCAGAAACTGGAATTAGAAATCCCCAACCAGTCCCAGCCACCTCCGTGGGCTTGGGGACAGAGAAGAGGCCAGAAGTCACTGGGGTGTATTCAGAACAGGCAGATTCTGGCAGGGCCACCTGACAGCTGCACCCCGAAAGGTGTCACTGACAGAGCCTGGGAGCTCTTCTCTGCAACTAACCTGAAAGTCCCAGACATCCGTTTTGTCCCCTCTGGACCAATGAACCAAACCAAAGAGAGGGCTGACTTGTGACCCTCAAGCTTATAAGGACAAGATCACAGAGACAACAGAACGTAGAAATGTCACCCTCTTCCTCTCCCTCCTCATGGACCAGTGACCACCATGGCTCTTGGCACTGTGTTTTTGATATAGGAGTTAAGAAGAAATTATTTAGGCAGATAGTGAGGGCAAAGAAGTCCTCGGTAAGGTTTTCTTTTTAATGAAAAGTAGGCCCTAAATCATTTTCTTTTCTAACAAAAAACAGCCTGTACAATCAAGCAGCAGCCAGAGACGAGCAAGCTACAAGCTTGCATGGGTGAATGCTGGCAGCTGTGCCAATAGAAAAAGGCTACCCGGGACTATGCATGTTCAAAATGGTAGCTTCTCTTCTCTTCTCTTTGCCAAACCATGCGTATGGTAAGAAGAAGACAACATGGAGCCAGTCAGGCAAATAATCCATTTGCATAATAAGATTAGGTTAGGGCGACCAGCTTCTCTGCACTATGTAAACGTCACACCTGGTCCAACCCATCTGTGGACCCTATGTAAATCAGACATCACCTCCTCAAGCCTGTCTATAAAATCCAGTGCACTCTGCCACGGGACGGAAGTCCCATTCAGGTGCCTCTCTCGTGAGAGACACAGCTGTTCTCCTTTCTCCTTCTTTTGCCTATAAACCTCTGCTCCTAAACCCACTTCTTGTGTCTGTGTACTCAATTTCCTTGGCCTGAGAAGACAAACCTCAGGTATGATCTACTCCAGACAACGATGCTGCTTCATTTTTATCTCCAAGACATGCCAGGACCTTGCAGCTCAGGTTCTCTCCACTGGAGAGTCCCGTTGGCTTTTGGGAGTTGGGGACTGCCCCTATCCCCTGAGGTTCATGGCCTGGCCTACTCTGGGCCAACCTCTGCACCTGCCAACTCCTGTAGCAGGCAGAGAAGAGTCCAGGCTGGGACGGCAGTGGATCGACTGTGCTAGCCAAGGGAGAGAGGGGAGGTGGCTCAGACACTCCCCCCATCACCCAAACTCATCCTTCAGACAGGACCCCAGACTTCCCAGTGCTTAAGCGCTTCCTCAGCTGAAGCTCAGGCTGACTCCAGAGGGGTTTCCTTGTTATAGAATTGTGGAGATGCACATAGTCTCAGCCCTTTGGGAGGCCAAGGTGGGAGGATTGCTTGAGGCCAGGAGTTTGAAACCAGCCTGGGCAACATAGCAAGGCTCCATCTCTACAAAACAAAAAAATAGGCCAGGTGCAGTGGCTCACACCTGTAATCCCAGCACTTTGGGAGGCTGAAACGGGCAGATCACAAGGCCAGGAGATCGAGACCATCCTGGGTAACACAGTGAAACCCTGTTTCTACTAAAAATACAAAAAATTATCCAGGCATGGTGGCGGGTGCCTGTAGTCCCAGCTACTTGGGAGGCTGAGGTAGGAGAATGGCGTGAACCTGGGAGGCAGAACTTGCAGTGAGCCGAGATCGTGCCACTGTACTCCAGCATGGGTGACATCTCAAAAATAAATAAGTAAATAAATAAATAAATAAATAATAAATATAAATAAGTAATAAATAAATAAATAAATTAGCCAGGTGTGGAGGTACATGCCTGTAAGTCCCAGCTACTCAGGAGGCTGAGGTTGTAACCACTCAATGGGTTCACCTTGCCCTACTGCCTAGACAGAGCCGATTTATCAAGATAGGGAATTGCAATAGAGAAAGAGTAATTCACACATAGAAAGTTGTGCAGGAGACCGGAGTTTTATTATTACTCAAATCAGTCTCCATGAGCATTCGGGGATGAGAGTTTTTAAGGACAACTCACGTGGGTGAGGGGAAGCCAGTGAGCCAGGAGTGCTGATTGGTTGAGTCAGAGAAAACCTTAGGGAGTCAAAGTTGTCTTCTAGTGTTGAGTCAGTTCCCAGATGGAGGCTACAAGATCAGATGAGCCAGTTTCTTGATCTGGGTGGTACCAGCTAAACCATCAAGTCCAGGGTCTGCAAAATATCTCAAGCACTGATCTTAGGAGCAGTTCAGGGAGGGTTAGAATGTTGTACCTCCAGCTGCGTGACTCCCAAACCATAATTTCTTTTCTTTTCTTTTCTTTTTCTTTTTTGAAACAGAGTCTCAATGTGTCACCCAGGCTGGAGTGCAGTGGTGTGATCTTGGCTCACTGCAAACTCCGCCTCCTGGGTTAAAGCAATTAAAGCTACTCAGCCTCCTGAGTAGCTGGGATTACAGGCACACACCACCACACGTGGTTGATTTTTGTATTTTTAGTAGGGACAAGGTTTCACCATGTTGGCCAGGCTGGTCTCGAACTCCTGACCTCAAGTGATCCACCTGCCTCGGCCTCCCACAGTGCTGGGATTACAGGCATGAGCCACCGTGCCTGGATCCAAACCAGAATTTCTAATCTTGTGGCTAATTTCTTAGTCCTATAAGGACAGTCTAGTCCCCAGGTAAGAAGGAGGTTTGTTTTGGGAAATGGGCTATTACCATCTTTGTTTTAAACTATAAACTGTAAGTTCCTCCCAAAGGTTGTTCAGCTTACGCTCAAGAATGAACAAAGACAGCTTGGAGGTTAGAAGTAAGATGGAGTCAGTTAGGTGAGATCTCTTTCATTATTTCAGTCATAATTTTGCAATGTCAGTTTCAAAGTGGGAGGATCGCTTGAACCCAAAAGTTCAAAGCTGCAGGGAGCTATGATTGTTGCAGAGTGAGACCCTTTTATAAAAAAACTAAAAAAAATAATTGTGGAGGTGCTGACCAAAACATTGACTCCTAAACCAACCTCCAATAAATGCCTCAATCGTAGCAGTGGTCGTCTCTAACTCCAGCCCCTTATCGCAATCTCTGCAGCTTTTTTCTTTCTTTCTCAGAGTTTTAATCTTCTCTCCATCCTCCCACCTCCCCAGACTGGAACCAGGATGCATCAAGCCCTTAGCATTGGCTGAGTGAAGCACCATTTCAGCTTTGAGGGTGTTGGAATGAGAGCAGAGCAAGCAGCATTCGTGTCCTCAGGGAAAGTAGAGATTTATCCGGCATAAAAATGAACGATTTTGTGCGTGCCTTTAAAACTGGGCAAAAATCATCTCCAAATTATGATGACCATCAGGAGCTGGAGGGAAGGGGAAATTGAATAGGTACTTTTCTAAGTTCTGAGATACCAATTGGGAGTTTTTTCAGTGGCTCTTGTGTTCCTTTGACAAACCCCATTATTATGGATTTTGTATTTGTTTGGTTTTAGTACTTCCTTAAGATGCAGGAGTTTCTTCTCAGTAACTTTGCAAGCTGGGGAGTTCTAGCCGGTGAC
The DNA here is from genome assembly GCF_000951035.1 of Colobus angolensis palliatus. Classification (NCBI taxonomy): domain Eukaryota; kingdom Metazoa; phylum Chordata; class Mammalia; order Primates; family Cercopithecidae; genus Colobus; species Colobus angolensis. The sequence goes on along the minus strand of NW_012113364.1, from coordinate 4,005,472 downwards.
ACCTGACTTGGGCCTCGTTTGGCCATGCTATCTGCTGCAGGAGATGGCCACCTTACTTGGCCCATCCTGGCTGAGTCTGACTTATGTACCAGTCCCTGAGAGCTTGTCCCATGCCCAAGAAGAATGCTGACAACTGAAGAGTGAACAAGGCAGAGAGTTTTATTGAGCGATGAAAACAGCTTTCAATAGAGACGGGACACAGTGATGGTTCCCCTACCCAAAGACAGGAAAGTCCCTTCCATGTAGCTGAGCCCTAGGGCTTTTTATGGGCTCAGAATAGGGGAGAGGCAGGCAAACAGGAAAAGAAGTTTCCACTCTGGGTTTTGGATTTCATCCAGGACTAGCAGCCCAGTATTTCAGCCTTCAGGCTGTTTTGGGCTTGAAGGTGGGGTTTCACTGAGGACACGCCCCTGTCTGCCTAGGCATTTGGCTGCCTCCTTTCACTATCACTTACTTTCTGATACTATAAGATGACCCAGACTCAACTTGTATATTTCATGCCTGGTCCTAGAATAAGCCAGTTCTCCAAGAGGTTACTTGTCATTTTTAACCTTGTACCTGGCATCCTAAAATTATAGAATGTTGTATGAAAAGATGCCTTAAAGACCACCTGCTCCATTCTGCTTATTTTATAGTTAGGGGAATTGAGGTTGGATGGGGGCAGGTTAGGTAGACATTGATCACAGTCATGTCTCAAAGCAGAATGAAGACCAGAGCTCAGGTTTCCACCCAATGGGGACTGTTCTTTCCATTGTGTCATAATAATTGTCCCCCAGTAATTTTATTTACAAGTGTAAAACAAGAAATGAGTTGCACACCAAGATAGCTCCTGATAATTGCTTTATGGAATAAACTTTCATTTGAATGTGCTTTTATATCATTTCAGCCTTGCCAGAAAACAGTTGAGGACTCAAATAAAACTTCTGATTAGTAAAGCCATCTAGTTATTGTTACTGCTGAGTGAATGTCTTGTTGGATCTACTTGAAGCCAAAGCCCACCTGTTAACTAATTTAATACTGTGCTTGCTTCTATGTACATGTTTGGTGACATTTTCTTTTTATAAAGCCATTTAAGTATTTGATGCTAATCGTTCCCATGGATACTGCAAATTTCATTTTCTTAGGAAAACACAAGTTCTTGCATTTAATAATAGGTAGCTTGCATAATTGATTTTAATGTTAAGGGATTTTAAAACGTGGACCGGATTCTAGAAGAGTGAAATTCCATGGTCAGGACAGCCCAGGATTGTCCAGGGAGGGAAGAATATTAAAGGATTAATAATGCAGTGAGCAGGACTAGGGAATCTTTCAACCTGCACATGCATCTGTTTCAGAGGAGCTGAGTCCCCACCTTGGGTGGTTCAACAGAAACAAGACCCAGGTAATGTGGTCAATATGAGTCGGGGAAGTGCAGTAAGAAGTCTCCACTCTTTTATAGTTAGGAGAATTGAGGTTGGATGGGGGAAGGTTAGGTAGGTTTCATTTCCTAATAACTGCTCAGGCGACTCCCTTTATATGCCAGAGCCTCTTAATGACAGTTTGATCCTGTAAGTTATTTGGGTTACTGAAAGAGCTTCATTTCAGTTTATAAGACTTAGTCTTGTTCATTTTAGGATTGCAACTTCATATTCTATGCAAAATCCTCAACTGTGCTTCCCATCTCCAGCTTAGGAACTAGCAACTATGTGTCTTGTCCCCCACCATCCTCTCTGCTCCATCGCTCTTGCTGCCTGCTGTCAGGGGAGGTGTGGGAGGGAAGACAGACACCCTGTCCTCTAATTTGGTTGTCACCACTCCCCTCACTGGCTCTCTGGCTGCTACGGTTTGAACCTGTCCTCCAAAGCTCAAGTGTTAGGAACTTAATCCCCAACACAACAGTGTCGAGAGGTGGGACTGTTAAAAGGCAGAGCCTTCATAAATAGGTTAATGTTGTTATCATGGGAGTGGGCTTGTTATCACAAGAGGGGATTTGTTATAAAAGCCAGTGTACCTTCCATCTTGCACATGCACACTCTTTCACTGTGGATGCTTTCCTCCATGTTATGATGCAGTGCAGCAAGAACGCACTCACCAGATGCAGCCCCTCAGTCTTGGACTTCCCAACCTCCAGAACCATAGGTCAAATAAACTCATTTTTTGTAAATTACCTAGACTATGGTATTGCTATAGCAGCACAAAATGGACTAAGACACTGCCTATGCAGAGAACTGTGCCCAAGGAACCTCTGTGTCCCCACCTTGCCCAGGCTCCTTTTTCTCTCTCTCCCTCCCTCTCTCCTCCCTCCCTTTCTTGCTTCTCCCCACTCTTCATCTCTTCCCCCTCCCACTGCCACCCTCTATCTCTATCCTCCTCCTGCTCTCTCTCTCTTTCTCCCTCTCTCTCTATCCCTCCTTTTTCTTTCCCTCTCTTTTCCTCCTCTCTCCCTCCCTTTCTCTCCTTCTCTCCCTCACTCACCCCCTCTCTTCCTCCCTTTTCCTGTCTCTCCATCCCTTCTTCTCCCTGTCTCCCTCACCCCTTCTCTCTTCCTCCTTCCCGCTTTCCCTCCTTTCCCCTTCCTCTCTCTTTCTCTCTCTCCCTCCCCTCCCTCTCTCTATTTTTCTCTTTCTTCCTCTTTCTCTCTTTCTCCCTCTCTCCATGCCTCCCTTTTCCTTTCCCTCTCTCTCTGTCCCTCTGAAAGGGCATAAAAGTGTGTGCCCACCCTATTGCTAAATCTTTGTTCTGCTCTCATAATCATTTTGTCTTCATCTCTGCACATTCTAAGAGATTTTGTAAGTTCCTGTTTTTCTTTCTGTGGCACGGCAAGGTCACAAGACGTGTTTAAGTAAGGTACACTCATGTTGCAAAACCTGTTACAATATGATTAACTGCCTTTGTTCTGCTTCTGTAAGACTGCTTTCCCACCTTGGGGTTTGCGAAAACAAGCCCTGCCCTTGCCCTGCAAGCCCCTGATAAACGTCATCAGGATTTCAAAATTAACTGAAATACCAGAAATGGTGGGAACCAATCATAATCAGCCAAATCGCCTTGTTCAAATGTCAGCCAATCATACATCTGATTTGTATAATGACTCTGTGCCTGTTTACCTCATACTATATAACACTGTCTTGAGCCCAGTTGGGGAGCTCTCCCGCCCCGCTCATTTCACGGGTGCGTGAGAGTTCCAGGTTCGAACCTGTAATAAAGATCCTTGCTGCTTGGCTTTGACTCCGGACTCTGGTGGTCTTCTCAGGGGAATAAACGGTCTGGGCATAACAAATGGGGGCTCGTCCGGGATTTCCCCCAAGCCCACCAGACCCCCAAGTCAACGGATCTTAATCTGTAAGTAAGCCAGCTCTGTCTTTGTCTCTGTCTGTCTTCCTGAAATTTCGCGAAATCTGTGATCCGTATTGGTCTGTACTGTGGGTGGCATGGTCTTGGCGGATGCACTAAAAGACAGCCACCTGGGACTGGTGGGAGACGTCCCCCGGTGCCCATCTGGGGGCCTCCACACTTGGTTGCCCCGTCTGACTCAGGTTGGAAGTTAAGTCCAACACGCGCTCACGAATGCTCATCGTTTACCACTGTCTGTCTGTTATTGTTACATGTTAAGTCTAAAAAGAAACATAAGACCTCTTCTTCCCTTCCAGGACCGGACCTGTCAGATACTTCCCTCTGCTTAACACTCATTTTCGTCTCTCCTTCTCCTTGTAGGAGCAGTCCAAAAATGGGCAGCACCCAGAGCACGCCGCTCTCCCTCCTTGTTAACAATTTCAAAGATGTAAAGGCTCGGGGACATGACCTAAGTGTAGAACTAATAAAGGGAAAGTTAGTTACTTTCTGCCACTCGGAGTGGCCCACCTTTGACGTAGGGTGGCCCTCCGAAGGAACTTTCTGTCTCTCCATTATCACTAAGGTAAAAACTAAGATTTTCCTGCCAGGGCGGTCAGGACATCCTGATCAAATTCCTTATATTCTAGTGTGGCAGGATCTTGTGGAGAACCCACCGCCCTGGTTGACCCCATTCATCCCTGAGCCCTGCAAGGTCCTAGTAACGCGACCTATGAGACAAAGGACTCCCTCTGCTCCTTCGGCCCCTGTGCTGCCAGATAGCCAGGACCCCCTATTGTTAGAACCCACACTTCCACCACCATATCTGCACCCAATCCCACAGGCCCCGGTCCCCCAGGGTGCCTCCGTGGAGGGACCTGGGGACCAAGAGGCGGAAGCAGCTGAAAGCGAAAGTAACCCGGGGGGGCCAGCCGGCCGAACACGAGGCCACATGCAACGTGACCAAGCTTCCCAACTCCCCGACTCTACTGTAGCCCTGCCCCTCAGAGAGATAGGATCGCTCAATGATACCGGGCTTTCCTGTCTCATGTATTGGCCTTTTTCCACTAGTGATTTGTACAATTGGAAGTCCCGAAATGCTCAGTTCTCAGATAATCCCAAAGATCTAACCTCGTTGTTAGACAGTGTCATGTTTACTCACCAGCCAACCTGGGATGACTGTCAACAGCTCCTCCGAATTCTGTTCACAATGGAGGAGCGGGAAAGGATCCAGGTTGAGGCCAGGAAGCTGGTTCCAGGAGATGATGGCCAGCCAACTGCAAATCCTGACCTCATCAACGCGGCTTTTCCTTTAACCCGACCCAGATGGGATTACAACACGGCAGAAGGTAGGGGACAACTGCTCATTTATCGCCAGACTCTAATGGCAGGTCTCCGGGCAGCAGCTCGCAAGCCCACCAATTTAGCTAAAGTATATTCTGTGCTACAAGGTAAGGCAGAAAGCCCCGCTGTGTATTTAGAGAGACTAATGGAAGCTTTCAGACAGTTTACCCCTATGGACCCGGAGGCACCAGAAAATCAGGCAGCTGTAGTAATGTCCTTTGTAAACCAGGCAGCACCAGATATTAAAAGAAAACTCCAAAAATTAGAGGGTTTGGAAGGAAAGCAGATTCAGGACCTCCTTCAGATAGCCCAGCGAGTTTACAATAACAGGGATACTCTGGAAGAAAGGCAATTTAAGGCAACTAAAGAAATGACCAGAGTCTTGGTAGCAGCCTTCCCCCAGGCAGGGAACGCCCAAAGCAGGAAGCAAACAAGGCAAGGCTCCAAACAAAGATTAGAAAAAGATCAGTGTGCTTATTGTAAAGAACGTGGTCACTAGATTAAAGACTGCCTAAAGAAAAGGAAACCAGCCAACCCTACCTCCATCCTCGTTACCCAGGACTCTGACTAAGGAGGATGGGGTTCGGAGCCCCTCCCCGAACCCAGGGTAACTTTGCAAGTGGAGGGGTCTCCGGTTCACTTCTTGGTCGATACTGGGGCAGAACACTCGGTCCTTACCAAACCAATTGGAAAAATGTCTAAGAAAATATCCTGGGTACACAGAGCCACAGGCATCAAGAAATACCCCTGGACAACTCAGAGGACTGTAGACTTAGGAACGGGAAAAGTATCCCATTCCTTCCTAGTCATCCCAGAAAGCCCCTGCCCTCTATTAGGGAGGGACTTGTTAACAAAAATGGGGGCCCAAATCCACTCTGAGCCAGAAGGGCCCAGGATAACTGACTCCCAAAGCAGGCCAATATCTATCCTGACTGTCACCTTAGAAGATGAGTACAGACTCCATCAGGAGCAAAAGTCCCCTGATCAGGAAATTAACTCTTGGCTCCAGCACTTCCCTGAAGCGTGGGCAGAAACTGGGGGCTTGGGGCTAGCTAAACATCGGCCTGCCATATTTGTCGAAGTTAAGCCGGGGATGGATCTGGTTCGGGTTTGGCAATACCCCATGCCCCTAGAGGCAAAAGAAGGAATTATGCCCCATATCCGCCGACTCCTAGACCAGGGAGTCCTATGGGCTTGCCATTCATCCTGGAATACTCCACTGTTACCTGTTCGTAAACCCAACAGTATGGATTGTAGGCCAGTGCAGGATTTAAGAGAAGTTAATAAAAGAGTCACAGACATACATCCCACTGTGCCCAATCCATACACCCTCTTAAGTGCCTTACATCCAGAAAAACAGTGGTATACCATTCTTGATTTAAAAGATGCTTTCTTCAGCCTTCCTCTGGCTCCCAAAAGTCAAGAACTCTTTGCATTTGAATGGACTGATCCTGAGAGAGGCATCAACGGTCAGCTGACATGGACCAGGCTGCCACAAGGATTCAAGAATTCGCCAACCCTGTTCGATGAAGCCCTTCATGAAGATCTGGGTGAGTACCGGCGGCAGCACCCTGAAATAACTCTTTTGCAGTATGTTGATGATCTCTTAATAG
>NW_012113364.1:3993260-3993662 GCF_000951035.1 Colobus angolensis palliatus | reverse complement strand
CCTCCACCAACACCTCATTCGTTCCAGCCAGGAGACTGGGTCTTAGTCAAGCGCCACCAACAAGAGATTCTCCAACCCAGGTGAAAAGGACCACTGCAAGTACTCCTGACTACTCCCACCGCTCTCAAAGTAGAAGGCATTGCCTCATGGATCCACTACACACATGTCAAACCAGTGAACCCAACGTCCGACCTCCTCGGGCCGTCTGGAACACCGGTTACATGGACTATAGACAAAGCTAAGAACAATCCCTTAAAACTAACCCTACGCCGTAATCCCCCATAGTCATAGCCATGGCCATGTCTAACTTACCTATGCTTTTATGCCTCACACATCTGACTTTTCTCACTGCTGCGCCGTCTAATCCCTATGTCTGGAGGTTCTGGCTCTATGAAAACCAAA
>NW_012113364.1:3970769-3992580 GCF_000951035.1 Colobus angolensis palliatus | reverse complement strand
AACTTGCAACCTTTCTCTTGGCTAACCCTACTACAGGAAGGGCTAGCATTCGCCAACCTCACCGGTCTAGGCGATCTGTCCTCCTGCTTTATGTGTGCAACCCTAGGGAGACCACCATTAACCGCTGCGATCTGTCCTCCTGCTTTATGTGTGCAACCCTAGGGAGACCACCATTAACCACCGTTCCCCTAACCACCCCTCCTACCAACTATACGACAGACTTCAAGAATTTATCCACAGTTACAATACCTGCTGTAGCCTTATACCGTGACCCAGACCAAGAAAAATATCCCTACTGCTATTCGGCACTTAGCAACAGCCTCTGCAACCAAACGGCTACATACCCTAGCAACCCCCTGTATGCTCCCCCTGGTGTATTCTTCTGGTGTAATATGACTCTGTTAAAAACCCTGTCCAAAAGCAATTCCGACGGACAGTTGTGTATCCCTGTTACCCTAGTCCCCCAACTGACCCTGCTGACCCCGGCTGAGTTCATAGGCTGGGCAGGGGCTGCCTCGATTGAGACTGCCTGACATAAGCGAGCAGTATTTCTACCACTAATTGCCGGAATATCTTTAACCACTTCTGTCGTCATGGCGGGGTTAGCAGGGGGAGCCCTGCGGCACTCCATGATAGAAAACGACAAGCTGTTCCAACAATTTTCTGTTGCTATGGAGGACTCTGCCTATTCCTTAGCCTCCCTTCAGCGGCAGCTCACCTCCCTGGCACAGGTCACCCTCCAAAACCGCAGGGCCTTAGACTTACTCATGGCTGAGAAAGGAGGTACCTGTATGTTCCTCAAAGAAGAATGCTGTTTCTATATAAATGAGTCAGGGTTAGTTGAGGAGAGAGTCCAACGTCTACATAAACTAAGCTTAGAAATGAAAAAGCAACAGTTTACTACAGCAGCTAATAATTGGTGGAACTCTTCCATGTTTTCTCTTCTAGCACCTTTCATAGGCCCCCTAATGTCTTTACTGCTTCTGCTTACTATAGGCCCCTATGTAGTAAATAGAATTCTACGATTTGTCAGAGAGAGGTTCGATACCATCCAACTGATGGTCCTCCGTAGCCATCACCAACCTCTTCTTCACCCAGAAGGAGAAGCTACACTATAAGAGTCTGAAGGTCCAGGATTGAACACCCAGTTACTTATGAGAGGGGGAAATGAAAGGGCATAAAAGTGTGTGCCCACCCTATTGCTAAACCTTTGTTCTGCTCTCATAATCATTTTGTCTTTATCTCTGCACATTCTAAGAGATTTTGTAAGTTCCTGTTTTTCTTTCTGTGGCACGGCAAGGTCACAAGACGCGTTTAAGTAAGGTACACTCATGTTGCAAAACCTGTTACAATATGATTAACTGCCTTTGTTCTGCTTCTGTAAGACTGCTTTCGCGCCTTGGGGTTTGCAAAAACAAGCCCTGCCCTTGCCCTGCAAGCCCCTGATAAACGTCATCAGGATTTCAAAATTAACTGAAATACCAGAAATGGCGGGAACAAATCATAATCAGCCAAATCACCTTGTTCAAATGTCAGCCAATCATACATCTGATTTGTATAATGACTCTGTGCCTGTTTACCTCATACTATATAACACTGTCTTGAGCCCAGTTGGGGAGCTCTCCCGCCCCGCTCATTCCACGGGTGCGTGAGAGTTCCAGGTTCGAACCTGTAGTAAAGATCCTTGCTGCTTGGCTTTGACTCCAGACTCTGGTGGTCTTCTCAGGGGAATAAACGGTCTGGGCATAACACCTCCACCCTCCCTCTCAGTCCCTCTCTCTCCCTCCCCCTACCCTCCTTCTCTCTCTCTTCCCCACCCCTTCCTTCTCTCTCCCTTCTTCTCTCTCTCCTTCCCTCCCTCTCTTTTCCTCACCCCCTTCTTCTCTCCCTCCTTCTCTCCTTCCCTCCCCCTTTCTCTATCCTCCCTCTTTCTCTCTCCTTTCCTCCCTTCCCCCACTCCTCCCTTCCACCTCCTCCTCCTCCTCTCTCTCCCCTCTCTCTCTCTCCCCTCTCTCTCTCTCCTCTCTCTCTCTCTCCTCTCTCTCAGCCTCTGTCTGTCACCCCAGAGTCACCTCCAGCTTCTCATCCCTGTGTTCACCTCTCCCCACAGCTGGCATTTTGGTAGTTGCTGTGGTTTGAATGTATGTGTCCCCCCAAAATTTGTATGTTGGAACCTAAGCCCAGCGTGATAGTATTAAGAGGTGGGGCCTTTAGGAGATGATTCAGCATGAGGGCTCCACCTTCACAAATGGGATTTACAATCTTACAGGAGAGGTAGAAGGGAGCCATTCATTCCTTTTTGCTTTTTGCCTTTCCATCCCTCCACATGTGAGGACACAGCATTTGTTTCCAGAGGATGCAGCACAAGGTGCTGTCTTGAAAACAGACACCAGGTCCTACCCAGACACGAGTCCTGCCAGCACCTTGATCTTCTTTTTTTTTCTTTTTTTTTTTTTTGAGATGGAGTCTCGCTCTGTCACCCAGGCTGAAGTGCAGTGGCACAATCTCAGCACACTGCAAGCTCTGCCTCTTGGGTTCACGCCATTTTCCTGCCTCAGCCTCCTAAGTAACTGGAACTACAGGTGCCCGCCACCACACCTGGCTAATTTTTTGTATTTTTAGTAGAGATGGGTTTTCACCATGTTAGCCAGGATGGTCTCCATCTCCTGACCTCTTGATTCACCCTCCTCGGCCGCCCAAAGTGCTGGGATTCCAGGCGTGAGCCACCGTGCCCAGGCAGCACCTGGATCTTGATCTTGGACTTGCAGCCTCCAGACTGTGATGAGGACCAAATGTTGATCTTTTGTCTCTTGCCCAGATTCCTTTGTAAGGGGACTGGGGAATCATGCCTGACAAACCATAAAATCTCATCAGACAGGTTTCTGTTAATCCTATATGAGTGGCTTACTTTCCAACCTGACTCTAGTAAAATATAACATGACAGCAGACCTTTAAGAAAATCTAAAGATTTTACCCCAAAATATATTTCTTTGACATATTTTGAAATGGCTTCCACAGAGCCAACAGATTGAAATAGCCCTGGAAAGCCATCTTTTGGGAGAGAAATTTGCATCTATAGAGAATCTCCATTAATATAGCTGGTCTCTCCCCTCCCAAGATGCTCCCAGATCTAGGAGAGATTACCTGAGAGCCTGAAACCTCTAATGTCTGAAAACAGACATTTACCATCTCTAAGAATTATCTGAAGGCTTCTATCTATGAGGCTTCATCTGCATAATAAGAACCTTGATCTTCACAACCCCCTTATCCTAACTCACACATGCCTTTCTACTGATTTCAAGTCTTCAAACAATAGCTTAACTCTCTCAACCAATTGTCAACTAAAGAATTCCTGGCAGGACCCAGTGCCTCCTGCCTGCAATCTTAGCACTTTGGGAGGCTGAGGCCAGGGAATTCTTTGAGCCCAGGAGTTTGAGACCAGCCTGGGCAACATAGTGAGACCCTGTCTCTATTAACTACATGAAAAAATATAGGCCGGGCGCGGTGGCTCAAGCCTGTAATCCCAGCACTTTGGGAGGCCGAGACAGGCGGATCACGAGGTCAGGAGATCGAGACCATCCTGGCTAACACGGTGAAACCTCGTCTCTACTAAAAAATACAAAAAACTAGCCGGGCGACGTGGCGGACGCCTGTAGTCCCAGCTACTCGGGAGGCTGAGGCAGGAGAATGGCATAAACCCGGGAGGCGGAGCTTGCAGTGAGCTGAGATCTGGCCACTGCACTCCAGCCTGGGCGGCAGAGTGAGACTCCATCTCAAAAAAAAAAAAAAAAAGAAAAGAAAAAATATAAATAAATGAAAAGTTAAAAAAAAAAAGAATTTCTAAAACCCACCCTTGACTTGTAAGACCCACCTTCAAGATGTCCTACTTTTTCAGGCTGAACAAGTGCATACCTTCCTCAATAGATTTATGATTTTTACCTGCAATTTCTGTGTGCCTAAAGTTTATAAAACCAAACTGTAACCCAACAGCCTCAGACACACTTTCTCAGGACCTCTTGAGAGTGTGTAACCCAGGCTGCAGTCACTCACATTGGCTCAGAATAAACCATCTTAAACATATTCTGGCAAAATTTAAATTTTTCCACCATTGCTGAGAAATAAATTTTCTGGTCCTTGTAAATTACCCAGTCTCAGATATTTTGTTAAGCATCAGGGACAGACTGAGCCAGTGGTGGCAGTATATGGGGGAGGGTAGTTACCAATGGCAAAAGGAAAATAAATCTTGGCACCCCAAAATCACTAAGCCGAAAAGAAAAGTCAAGCTAGGAACTGCTTAGGGCTAAACCTGCCTCCCTTTCTATTCCTGATAAAGATAGCTACTAAAATTCTTTTTAAAAGCTACATACCTCCCTTACAAGGAATTTCCTTGTGGAAAAAGGACAGACAAAACTCAAAATCATTCCTCTGCTCACTGAGTTAAATGCACATCTGATTGCCTCCTTTGGAAAGGCTAATCAGAGACTCAAAAAAATGCAAACGTTGGTCTCTAACCTACCCTATGACCCAGAAGCCCCCTCCCAGCTTCGATTTGTCCCGCCTTTCTGAATAGAACCAAGGTATATCTTACATACCTTGATTGATGGCTCATGTCTTTCTAAAATGTATAAAAGCAAGCTGTGTCCCGACCACCTTGGCACATGTTGTCAGGACCTCCTGAGGCTGTGTCATGGACACATGTCCTTCACTTTGGCAACTTCCTAAATTGACTGACTTTTCTTTTTGTCTTAGTGATTTGGGGGTCCCAAGATTTATTATTATTTTTTTGACTTCCTAAACTTCCTAAATTGACTGATACCTGGCTCAGATATTTGAGGTTCACACTGTTAACGGAAAGGGGTCCCAATCCAGACCCGAAGAGATGGTTCTTAGATATTTAACAAAAAAGAATTCAGGGCAAGTCCACGGAGCAGAATGAAAGCAAGTTTATTAAGAAAGTAAAGGAATAAAGAATGATTATTCCAAAGGCAGTTGCCCATTTTTATTTCTTGATTATATGCTAAACATAAACAAGATTAGATGCTTATTATTCGTGCCTCCCCTTTTGAGACTATATGGGGTGACTTCCTGATGTTGCCATGGCATTTGTAAACTGTCATGGTGCTGGTCGGAGTGTAGCAGTGAGGAGGACCACAGGTCACTCTTGTTGCCCTCTTGGTTTTGGTGGGTTTTAATCGGCTTCTTTACTGTAGCCCATTTTATCAGCAAGGTCTCTGTGATCTGTGATCTGTATCTTGTGCCAGCCTCCTGTCTCACTGTCAGGCCTCTGAGCCCGAGCCAAGCCATCGCATCCCATCCCCTGTGACTTGCAGGCATACACCCAGATGGCCTGAAGTAACTGAAGAATCACAAAAGAAGTGCAAATGTCCTGCCCCGCCTTAACTGATGACATTCCACCACAAAAGAAGTGAAAATGGCTGGTCCAAATGCCCTGCCCCGCCTTAACTGATGACATTCCACCACAAAAGAAGTGAAAATGGCTGGTCCTTGCCTTAAGCAATGACATTATCTTGTGCCTGGCTCATCCTGGCTCAAAAAGTTCCCCCACTGAGCACCTTGTGACCCCCACTCCTGCCCACCAGAGAACAACCCCCTTTGACTGGAATTTTCCTTTACCTACCCAAATCCTATAAAAGGGCTCCACCCTTATCTCCCTTCACTGACTCTCTTTTCGGACTCAGCCTGTCTGCACCCAGGTGATTAAAAAGCTTTATTGCTCACACAAAGCCTGTTTGGTGGTCTCTTCACACAGACGCGCATGACACTCACCTTGTGTCTTAGAATACCTTTACTTACAGGGAATACAGCCCAGCAGGTCTTAGCCTGATTTCACCTAGCCCCTATTCAAGATGGAGTTGCTGTGGTTCAAATGCCTCTGACGACACAACAAAACCTTCTGCAAGGTCCTTTCTACCCAACATAAACTCTGGGCGAAGCCCAAGAGGGGAATGCAGGTAGCACCCACTTGGTCACCTCTCTTCCTTAGGTCTGCTCTCCCTCTCTCCAGCTCCTTTGTATTTCCTGCCCCCAGCAGCAAATAGCTTTCAGAGAAGACCCCACAATGGAGCGGGATGGGAGAGATTCAGGTTCCCCCAGTCTTGTAAACAGTCCTGAGATGACGGCCCTCCCACCCTATCCTCCCCGGAAAAGAGAGTAAAATCATCCTCTTGGGGTTAACAAGAATGACATGCCAAGTTCTGGACAGAAATAGAGTAAGAATTAAGCATTAATTAGGTTGTCCTTTGGCCCACTTTTTTGTAGCTGCTTGCTAACCAAAAATCACCTAGTACTGGATACTGACCATTTACACCCCCATTGTTCCATTGACCTCTGATGTTATAATCAGAACACTTTTCTTTAAGGATTGCTTAAGATGTTTTCAGATCCTGAATTCCAGTAGAATGGCTGATGCCAACCAGTTCAAAAACCCCCACAGAGGAATAGAATCTGCATGATTCTTCCGCATCTCCCTGTCCATGCGCCTTTCCATCGTGCAGTCCCCAACCTATCAACAACCCCCACACCTCAGCCCATTATTTCATCAAACCCTTTGAAATCCCTAGCTAGAACTCCTCAAGGATGCAGATTTGAGGCTTGCTCCTGTTTCCTCGTTTGTCTGCCTTGCAATTAAACCTTTCTCTGCTGCAATTCAGTGTCTCAGTGTATTGACTTGCTGTGTATCAGACAATGAACCTGGGACAGTTGCAGGAAGTCAAGTACATGCCCTTCCTAAGCAGCCTTATCTGAACTTGCCAGGATAACTGAGTCATTCCATTCTCCATGGCTCAGGGCTGTCTCTGTCATGTTGCTCTGCAGCATAAACTCTCTCTGTTTCCCTCCGCAATTCTGGGCCTGGGGACGTCTTAATTGAGATTTCGAATGTCTGTGGACCAAGGTCACATGGTGGTCCCAAAGTGTGGCCCCAGGACCTGTGATCTCAGCATCACCTGGAAACTTGTTAGAAGCGCCTGTTTTTTTTTGTTTGTTTGTTTGTTTTGTTTTTTTGAGACGGAGTCTCACTCTGTTGCCCAGGCTGGAGTGCAGTGGCCGGATCTCAGCTCACTGCAAGCTCCGCCTCCCGGGTTTACGCCATTCTCCTGCCTCAGCCTCCCGAGTAGCTGGGACTACAGGCACCTGCCACCGCGCCCGGCTAGTTTTTTGTATTTTTTAGTAGAGACGGGGTTTCACCGTTAGCCAGGATGGTCTCGATCTCCTGACCTCGTGATCCGCCCGTCTCGGCCTCCCAAAGTGCTGGGATTACAGGCTTGAGCCACCGCGCCCGGCCAGAAGTGCCTGTTTTCACAAAAAGACACTCGCACTCATGTTTATCACAGTGCTATTCACAATAGCAAAGTCCTGGAACCAACCTAAATGCCCATCGGTGGAGGATTGGACAAAGAAAATGTGGTACACATATGCCATGGAATACTATGCAGCCGTAAAAAAGAATGAAATCATGTCATTTGCAGCCATGTGGATGGAGCTGAAGGGCATTATTCTAAGTGAAATAACTCAGAAACAAACAGAAAAGCAAATACCGTATGTTCTCACTTATAAGTGGGAGCTAAATAATGAGTACACATGGACATACAGGGGGAAATAACAGACATTGGAGACTCCAACGGGGAGGAGACTGGGAGGCAGGAGAGGGAAGAAAAAATTACCTACTGAAGACAATGTGCACTATTCAGATGCTGGGTTCACCAGAAGCCCAAACAGCACCACCATGCAATATATACATGTGAACCAGCCTACACATGTACTCCTTGAATCGATAAAAAATAAGTTAACTAATTCTTAAAAAAAAAAAAAGAAATGGTCATTTTCAGGTCCCAATTCAGATCTATTCAATCAGAAACTCTGGAGGTGGGCCCAGTGATGTGTGTTTAACAAGTCTTCCAGGCGAAGCTGATAGGGCTTGGAAGCACGAAAACCACTGTTTCAGGGAGCAGATGACCTCTGTTATTTTTTTTTCAGCCGCACCTCTGACCCTATCCTTGCAACTTCCTTTTTTTTTTTTTTTTTGACATAGTCTCATTTTGTCACCCAGGCTGGAGTGCAGTGGCATAATCACGGCTCACTGCAACCTCCGCCTCCCAGGTTCAAGTGATTCTTCTGCCTCAGCCTCACAAATAGCTGGGATTACAGGCACACATCACCACACCTGGCTACTTTTTGTATTTTTAGTCAAGACAGGGTTTCACCATGTTGGCCAGGCTGATCTCGAACTCCAGACCTCAAGTGACCCACCCACCTTGGCCTCTTGAAGTGCTGAAATAACTGGTGCGATCCACCACACACAGCCTGCAACTTCTTTAGTTCTCAGTTTCTAAGCAGTTTAAGTTACTTTTCTAAGTTCATACAATTAGCCAGGCATGGTGGTGGCCACCTGTAATCCCTGCTACTTGGGAGGCTGAAGCAGGAGAATCGTTTGAACTTGGGAGGCAGAGGTTGCAATGAGCCACGATCTCACCATTGCACTCCAGCCTAGGGATCAGAGCGCGACCCCATCTCAAAATAAATAAATAAATATTAAAAAGTTAAAAAAAAAATAAGCTCGTACAGTGATTTAGTGCAGTTGTGGCCTCTAAACTGGTGGGATTAGTGACCTCTACTGATATTTAGTGGAGCTGTTGCCGTTGTGCAAGAGCACGTCTGTCCCAAACATGTGTTCTTGGTGCCCCTCAAGCTGAGAGCCCTGTTGGCTCTGAAGGACACAGTCAGGGCCACCCAAGCAATAGAGTCTTTGGGGAACCACCCACAGACTGTTTTTGATGTCCCTGGCTGGGTAGCCAAGGACATCAAATGCCCACCAGGTTTTGGTTTTCTTTTGTTTGTTTGTTTCATTTTTTTTTTTTTTTTTTTTTTGAGACGGAGTCTCGCTCTGTCGCCCGGGCTGGAGTGCAATGGCCGGATCTCAGCTCACTGCAAGCTCCGCCTCCCGGGTTCACGCCATTCTCCTGCCTCAGCCTCCCGAGTAGCTGGGACTACAGGCGCCCGCCACCAAGCCCGGCTAGATTTTTGTATTTTTTAGTAGAGATGGGGTTTCACCGTGTTAGCCAGGATGGTCTCGATCTCCTGACCTCGTGACCCGCCCGTCTCGGCCTCCCAAAGTGCTGGGATTACAGGCTTGAGCCACCGCGCCCAGCCGCTTTTTTTTTTTTTTTTGAGACAGGTGCTCCCTCTGTCGCCCAGGCTGGACTGCAGTGGCAGGATCATGGCTCACTATAGCCTTGACCTCCGGGACTCAAGCAATCCTCCCACCTCAGCCCCTCGAGTAGCTGGAACTACAGGTACATGCAATGATGCTGGGCCCATTTTTTAATTTTTTGGAGAGACGAGGTCTCGTCATGTTGTGCAGGCTCGTCTTCGACGCTTGTCGTCTAGTGAGCCTCTTACCTCAGCTTTCCAAAGTGCTGGGAGTACAGGCATGAGCCACTATGCCCAGCCCCACCAGGTTATTTTTTAAAAGAGAGAAACAAACCTTGGTCTGATAAGAAAATTAATCATGTGAGCCATGACATTGATTGACTTTAACTTCATGTTGCAAGAAAGGACAGGAATGCCCAGTGTTTAAGTCACTTGTACAACATCACCTAGCCAGAGCTATGTTCCTGATGAACCTAGGATCTGTGGGATTTCTAGCATCGTTTCCATCACACCAGGAAGCATTTTTCTTAAGAGAAAAGCAAAACAAACCTGTCTCTAAACTGTTTCCTAGCATGTGAACAGTTCATGTAAACACAGCAGACGTGAAAACCTGGGGCTTTGTGATAAAGCTGCTAACAAGATGTCTATTCTATATGTGTACTCTCAGCATTTTGGGAGCCCAAAGTGGGAGAATTGCTTGAGGTTAGGAGTTCAAGGCCAGCCTGGGCAACAAAGTGAGACTCCATCTCTACCAAAAATTAGCCAGGCATGGTGGTGAGCATCTGTAGCCCCAGCTATTTGAGAAGCTGAGAGAGGAGGATTGTTGAGCCCAGGAGTTCCAGGCTGCAATGAGCCATGAACACACCATTGCACTCCAGCCTGGCAACAGAGTAAGACCCTGTCTGAAAAAAACAAAAAAAAAAGATGTGTATTCTGACTAAAGAGGTTTTGCATTCTGAAACCTTCATCATACTACACCTACCCAAGGTTGTGAGTGGCTGTATTAGTCTGTTCTAGTTGCCGTAAGATAATTGCACAGACTGGTTGGCTTAAACAACAGAAATTTATATTCTCCCAATTCTGGAGTCTGGAAGTCCAAGATCAAGGTGTTGGCAGGGTTGGTTCCTGCTAAGGCCTCTCTCCTTGGCTTGCAGACAGCTGCCTTCTTGCTCTATCCTCACATGGCCTTTCCTTTGTGCACAGGAATGTCCATTCTCAAGCTTTTTTCTTCTTATAAAGATACTAGTTCTGTTGGATTAAGGCCCACCCTTATGACCCCATACCTTAATTATGCCTTTAAAAGCCCTATTCCACAAGTACATCCACTGAAGTTAGGACTTCAACAGATGAATTTTGGAGGGATACAGTCTACAACAGTGGCTGAAGGAATAACGGAAAGGCTCAAACGCCCTAACTAACCCCTGTAATATATTAAATAATTCAAACGTGGGGCTGGGCATAGTGACTCATGCCTGTGATCCCAGTGCTCTGGGAAGCTGCTGTGAGAGCATCACTTGAGCCCAGCAGTTCCAGACCAGCCTGGCTAACATAGTGAGACCCCATCTCTAAAAACAATAATTTTTTTTTTTTAAATTAGCCAGGTGTGGTGGTGTGTACCACCTGTGGTCTCAGCTACACAAGAGGCTTAGGTGGGAGGCTGAGGTGGGAAGATCACTTGAGCCTGGGAGGTCAAGGCTGCAAGTGAGCCATGATTGCACAACTGCACCCCAGCCTGGGCGACAGAGTGAGATCCTGTACCAAAATAATAATAATTCAAATGTAAAGCTGTTGCAACTTTAAATTATCCTGAGCCTTGAAAGACGTATGGCTATGCAGCCTGAGTCATGTGGCATGCAGCTGCAAGTCCTGCCTCCTTTTTCCTGTAAACAATTAAGAAGACAAAGAGGCGCCAGAGATGGGACCTCCTGCGCTCAGATCACCGCCCAGATCACCGCCCAGCCTCCCAATAATAATCTTCCTTGGAATTTAGCCACCTGTAACTGATCAAATTGCTATGGTGGATGCGCCTGGTCTTCTATGGAAAATGTTGTAATCCTGCTGAAACGTCCCAGTCTCTGCCTATGTCATTGAAACCACCACTTCTCTACTTTGGAAATACTGACTCCATTCATTTGGAGTCACAGCTTTCCGGGGTGGCCATCCTTAAGCTTGACACTTAACCATATTTTTTTTAATCTTTTTTTTTTTCCGATGAGACAGGGTCTTGCTTTGTCACCCAGGCTGGAGTGCAGTGGTGCAATCATAGCTGACTGCAGCCTCAGACTCCTGGGTTCCAGTGATCCTCCCACCCCATCCTCCCAAGTAGCTGGGATCACAGATGCATGCCACCATGCCCTGCTATTTTCTTTTTATGTTTTGTAGAGACATGGCCTTACCATGTTGCCCAGGCTTGTCTCGAACTCCTGTGCCCAAGTGATCCTCCTGCCTCGGCCTCCCAAAGTACTGGGATTACAGGCATAAGCCACTGTGCCCGGCTGCAACCTTGTTATTTAAGGTTGACACCCTCTGCTGCACTCCATAGGCCAAGCTTAATGTCCCTTTATCCTGTGGTCTCCCTTATCAGGCCTTGCTCTGCCCCTCTGTCAGACCTTCTGTCCTTTTACTTCATAGCACTTAGCACCATTACAATTACATACTTCTTTGTGCAAATGTTTGTTTATCGTCTGCTTGTCACATTACATGACAGACTTCAGAGGTATAGGCACTGCAATCCCTGCTACGTTTCCAGCACCTGGCAAAGTCCCTAGCACCTAGCAGGGACTCTGCAAATACTTGTAGAATGAATTAATCAATTAATGCTTACTTACTTGTTAAAAGAGACCAGGGAAACCATCTCAGCAACATTTGGGCTAGATGCAATTAAAAAGCACAAACAGAATTTTGTTTTAAATCAGCAAGCATAGTTTTCCAATAACATCGGCGGGTCCAGTATCCAGCCAGGCCCATCTTCTGTCCCTGACAAATGCCTAAGTGATGGATGGCTTGAGATAGAGGACAGCAAGCGCAGGATCAATGATTCCGTAATTGGATGTTGAAGGCAAAGCATGAAAGGACAGTCTCAGTTCAGGGATGGGGCGGGCTGGAGGTGGGGGTGACAGAACAACACAAAGTCACACCGGGGAGACAGTTGTTGGGTGAGGGGGATCTGAGTGTGATGGTGGGGACATGCCCTTCCTAACAAGGCCAGCCACCCTGTGTAATATTGTTGATGTTTCTGGAAAGGGGTCCCAATCCAGACCCCAAGAGAGGATTCTTAGATCTTGCACAAGAAAGAATTTGAGGCAAATCCATAAAGTAAAAGCAAGTTTATTAGCAAATAAAGGATTAAAGAATGACTACGCCATAGGCAGAGCAGTGGCATGGGCCCCTGGTGGCCAATTTTTATGGTTATTTCTTGATTATATGGTGGATTATTCATGAGTTTTCCAGGAAACGGTGAGCAATTCCCAGAACCTAGGGTTCTTCCTATTTTTAGACTCTATGGGGTAGCTTACTGATGTTGCCATGGCATCCGTAAACTGTCATGGTGCAGAGGGGAGTGTCTTTAGCATGCTAATGTATTCTAATTAGCATATAATGAGCAGTGAGGACCACCAGAGGTCAGTCTCATCGCCATCTTGGTTTTGATGGGCTTTGGCTGGCTTCTTTACTGCATCTTGTTTTATCAGCAAGGTCTTTACAACCTGTATTTTGTACTGACCTCCTATCTCATCCTGTGACTAAGAATGCCTTAACCTCCTGGGAATGCAGCCCAGTAGGTCTCAGCCTTATTTTACCCAGCCTTTATTTAAGATGGAGTTGCTCTTGTTAAATGCCTCTGACACTGGGATCCCTACCTGTATGCCCAATTCCTAGGCAGGTGATATGGTGTGGCTGTGTTCCCACCCAAATCTCATCTGGAATTGTAGCTCCCACAATTCCCGCATGTCATGGGAGGGACCTAGTGGGAGGTAATTGAATCATGGGGGACAGTTCTTTCCCATGCTGTTCTCTTGATAGTGAATTAGTCTCATGAGAACTGTGGTTTTATGAAGAGGAGTTTCCCTGCACGGGCTCTCTCTCTCTTTGTTGCCTGCTGCCATCCATGTAAGACATGACTTGCTCCTCCTTGTCTTCTGCCATGATTGTGAAGCCTCCCCAGCCATGTGGAACTGTGGGTCCATTAAACCTCTTTTTCTTCCCAGTCTCGGGTATGTCTTTATCAGCAGTGTGAAAATGGACTAATACAGCAGGATTAGATTTTTTTAGCCATACACACTTGGACAGACAGACATCAGTTGACAAGCCTACCTTGTTTCCAACAGGATTTTCTACTTTACTTTGGGTTGTTGTCCCTGAAGATATCTCTTAAAGACAATTCAATAGGAGTAACTGCTTTCTTTAACATTTTGGCCAATCCCAACCTCAGCATGTGCTCAACACAATTTTCACAATATGGAACACCACCTGTAATTGTTCAGCACAAGCATTTCTATCATCTTGCTACTCAAAATCTGGGCTGAGAACCTGCAGCCTCAGCATCACTAGGGAGTTTGTTAGAAATGCAGAATCGAGTGTGGTGGCTCACACCTGTAGTCCCAGCTATTTGGGAGATTTAGGTGGGAGCATCGATTGAGGCCAGGAGTTCAAGTCTAGCCTGGGCAACATAGCAAGATCTTGTCTCTATAAAAATTTTTAAAATTAGCCAGGTGTGGTGGTGCATGACTGTAGTCCCAGCTATTCAGCAGGGCTGAGGCTGGAGGATAGCTTAAGACCAGGAGCTCGAGCTTGTAGTGAGCCATGATTGCACCACTGCACTCCAGTCTTGGTGACAGAGAGAGATGCTGTCTCAATACAGGATCAGAATCTGCCTTTCAATAAGATCTCCGGGTGATTCATGCACAACTTTATATTTGACAATGTTACGTCTGAAAGGCACTAACCTAGAGCAGCTCCACTGAAAAAGCTCCCCAAAATGCAGTTTCTACTAGTGAATGAATCATGGAATATCATCTGTCCCCTTCAAGGGTGACCCAGGGCAGCAAATTTTTGCATCTTACCCCCAATATAAACCTCAGAAATATATAGATTTACATCTCCTAATTCTGTCTTCTCATAAAAGAATGCTGTGGTTGCGTGGCTTTTTTACTTTACAAAAATAATAAATTTAGATATCATCTGAATCTCCCTTTTTAGAACTGAAGAACAAAAACCAGTTTGACCCACACTTGTGGAGTATTTTAAGATGACACAGCAAGAAATATTGCCCCAAACAATGAAAATTCAACCCAAAATGATTTCATGTTTTTAGTTTGTATTTCCTCATTTCCTACCAGTGTTCTCACATCTGAAGTCTAGTTTCTGGGCTTTGAAAGGTGAAAAATATGGTTAATGAACAGCAGACACAGTCGTGTGATACCAAAATGACTTCTAAAATCTCTCAGCCTCTAGCAGTCTGGTTTCCAAAGCACTTGCATGTATAAAATCTCTAAGAGTCAGAGGCAGCCTCAATTAGCACATGCATTTTCACAGACAAGAGTTTCAGAGAGTTTCAGATTTTTAGAGAGATTATATAAAGGACACAAAGCTGGCAAGTGTCAAAACTAGTTGGGAGCCCAGAGCTGTCTGACACCAAGTTGGATTAAAAAAAAAAATAAGTGGGTCACTTTGGGAGGCTAAGGCAACAAGATTGTTTGAAGCTAAGAGTTTGAGACCAGCCTGAGCAACATAGCGAGACTCTGTCTCTACAAAAAGTAAAAACAAATTAGCCGGGCATGGTGGCACCCACCTGTAGTCCTATGTACTCAGGACACTGAGGTAAGAGGATCACTTGAGCCCAGGAATTGGAGGCTGCAGTAAACTGTGATTGTGCCGCTGCACTCCAGCCTGGACAACAGAGCAAGAACCCATCTTTAAGGGAAAAAAGGCATCACTACTGAATTCTGAAGAGTGCATAACAGTCACTATTGTTATCACAGGATCCAAATTCCAAATATGGACCCCAACGTGTCCAGTTTCTAATGCAGAAGGTACAGTGGTCTCCCCAAGGCTAGAAGCATGAAGGGATTTGGGATGAGACGATTTGGTAATCAGCAAAGACACCCTGCCCAGAAATGTTTTCAGAATTCTTTGCCAGATATAACCAATCAATACTCATCTTTCAAGATGACAAGATTACACGAAGACAAAGCTGAAGTCGCTGGAAGGTGTGTAAGTATGAAGTAGTCATTTGGTTTCTTCCCAGAAACTCTTCTACAAGTCTTCATCCCCCTGGAGATAATTATAAAAATAGGAACAATAAAAAGGTTGGCACAAATAAATAAATAATGACAATTGGAAAAAAAAAAAACCATACATGTGCATGTGTCTTTATAATAGAATGATTTATATTCCTTTGGGTATATACCCAGTAATGGGACTGTTGGATCAAATAGTACTTCTGTCTTTAGGCCTTTGAGGAATCTCCACACTGTCTTCCACAATGGTTGAACTAATTCACACTTTCACCAACAGAGTATAAATATCCCTTCTACTTCACAACCTTGCCAGTATTTGTTATTTTTTTACTTTTTAATAATAGCCATTCTGACTGGTATGAGATCGTATCCATGGTGGTTTTAATTTGCATTTCTCTAATGATCAGTGATGTTGAGCTCATTTTCATGATTGTTGACCCTATGTAAGTCTTGTTTGGAAAAGTGTCTGTTCGTGTCCTTTGCCAGTTTTTTTATGGGGTTCTTTCTTTTTTTCTTACAAATTTGTTTAAGTTCCTGGACATTAGACCTTTGTCAGATGCACAGTTTGCAAAAATTTTCTCCGGTTCTGTAGGTTGCCTATTTACTCTGTTGATAGTTTCTTTTCCTGTGCAGAGGCTCTTTAGTTTAATTAGATTCCATTTGTCAATTTTTGCTTTCACAATAGCAAACACAAGTAATCAACCTAAATGTCCATCAATGATACACTGGATGAAGAAAATGTGGTACATGTACACCATGGAATACTATGCAGCCATAAAAAAGAGTGAGATCATGTCATTTACAGGGACATGGATGGAGCTGGAGGCCATTATCCTCAGCAAACTAACACAGAAACAGAAAAACAAATACCATATATTCTCGCTTGTAAGTGGGAGCTAAATGATGAGAACACATGGACACATAGAGGGGAACAACATACACTGGGGTCTATCAAAGGGTGGAGGGTGGGAGGAGGGAGAGTGTCAGAAAAAATAACTAATGGGTACTAGGCTTAATACCTGGGTGATGAAATAATCTGTACAACAAGTGCCTGTGATACGAGTTTATCTATGTAACAAACCTGCACTTGTACCTCTGAACCTAAAAGTTGAAAAAAAAAAAAAAAAGAAAAGAAACTCTAGCTAAAAAAAAGACAGCGGCCCGGCACGGTGGCTCACGACTGTAATCCCAGCACTTTAGGAGGCCGAGGCAGGCAGATCACGAGGTCAGGAGATCAAGACCATCCTGGCTAACATCATGAAATCCCGTCTCTATTAAAAATATAAAAAATTAGCCTGGCCTCGTGGCGGGCGCCTGTAGTCCCAGCTACTCGGGAGGCTGAGGCAGGACAATGGCGTGAACCCAAGGGAGGCGGAGCTTGCAGTGAGCTGAGATCCGGCCACAGCACTCCAGCCTGGGCGACAGAGCAACACTCCGTCTCAAAAAAAAAAAAAATACGGAGAGAGAGAGAAAGCCTTTGGGAACAACGTGGTGAACACCAGACGGGAGAATGGTGGACCTGCTCTTGTAGGAATGTCAGCTGATGTCCTCACGGTAGGAAGAAACCTACGCCTTGTTGTGCCGACACCTTGATGCGCTGTTAGGTCCTGTGACCACTGCAGAGAGCTAGAAATGTCCCTTTGGGGTGGTCTAACACAGCGATTAAGATCCTGGATTCTGGTCGGGCCGGTGGCTCACTCCTGTAATGTCAGCATTTTGGAAGGCCGAGGCAGGCAGATCACCTGAGGTCAGGAGTTCAAGACCAGCCTGGCCAACAGGGCAAAACCCCCGTCTTCACTAAAAATACAAAAATTAACCAGGTGTGGTGGTGGGTGCCTGTAATCCCAGCTGCTCAGGAGGCTGAGGCAGGAGAATCACTTACCCCGATGGCGGAGGCTGCGGTAAGCCAAGACTGCGTGCTGTACTCCAGCCTAGGTGACAGAGCAAGACTCCGTCTCAAAAAAAAAAAAAAAAAAAAGAAAGAAAGAAAGAAAAAGAAAAAAAAGAAAAGAAAAGATTCTGCATTCCAGTTCTACAAAGTCCAGCTCTGCCACTTAACAACCTCTGGTATAAACTCAAGTACGTTACTGCAACGTTCTAGTCCTCAGTTTTCCCATCTGTAAAATGGGGATTAAAAATAGTACATACTTGAGATGGCTGTTCAATGATTAAATTAATGAACATAAAAAAATTGATGAACATAAAGTGCTTACCACAATGCCTGGTGCATAAAAGATGTCAGGCAATTGCATCATTATTATTTCCACTGAAAACTTTTTATTTACAAGTCTCTATGCCCTGAGGGCAGGAGCTAAGTGTAGTTTGTCTCTGCCTTGCAGCTCCAGAGCCTGGCAGGTGCCCACATGAGAGGTATAAGATGAATGAATTTAAGCAAATGAAGGAGTTCTCTTCAAACCAAGGGCACAAGCCCAAGGGGTAATTTTGGCTGTGATTGTCCCAACAATGGATCATCTACACACAGAAGACTGAGATGAAGACAATGAACAAAAAGAAATCCAGAATTAAGAATAAAATTTGAACAAAATTTGAATAAAGAATAAAATTAAGAAAAAAATTTGGAAAAAGAAAAAAGAATAAAATTTGGCTGGGCATGGTGGCTCACACCTGTGATCCTAGCACTTTCGGAGGCTGAGGCAGGAGGATCCCTTGAGGCCAGGAGTGTCCCAACAATGGATCATCTACACACAGAAGACTGAGATGAAGACAATGAACAAAAAGAAATCCAGAATTAAGAATAAAATTTGAACAAAATTTGAATAAAGAATAAAATTAAGAAAAAAATTTGGAAAAAGAAAAAAAAAAGAATAAAATTTGGCTGGGCATGGTGGCTCACACCTGTGATCCTAGCACTTTCGGAGGCTGAGGCAGGAGGATCCCTTGAGGCCAGGAGTTCAAGGCTGCAGTGAGCTACAATAACACCATTGTACTCCAGCCTGGGTGACAGAGTGAGCTCCTGCCTTGAATGAATAAACAAATAAACAAATAAATAAAAAATTTAAAATGCAGTTTTAAGCTGCATCCAGGAATCAGCCCACCATCCAGACACCACCTCCAGCCATCTGACCACCACCCTTGGCAGCCTTGAGTGAAGTGTCAGAGCTCCTGTCATTTCAAAGGGGAGGGCCTGAAAATGAAAAGAAAAGGCTCTGTGCTGGGAGCACTGGGGTGGTGGCAGGAATCCTCAGCCTAGGAGATGTCTCCTCTGGTCTTTCCTCAATATCACACTCAGATCCCCCCACCCAGTAACTGAGATGCTGAGGAGAGTCCTTCATCTCATTCAGCAGAGGCCAGGGCTACAACAAGGCCAGAGCCCAGATCAGCATGGAGGATGAGACCCCTTCTGACCCCATACTTTCTGTTTCTCATTTCTTTTTCTTTTTTTAATTATGGTAGGTTGGGCATGATGGCTTACACCTTAAACCCAGTGCTTTGGGAAGTTGGAGGCAGGAGAACTGCTTGAGGCCAGGAGGTCCAGATAAGACTGGACAACATAGCAAGACCCCATCTCTACAAAAAACAAAAATTTAAATTATATTAAAATACTCATAACACAAAATACATCATTACTGACATTGAGAATATTCACAGTGTCGTGCACTGTGAATCACCACTCTCCAGTTCTAGAACATTTCCATCAACCCAAGAGGAAAGCCCCTTCCCATGAGCAGCCACTCCCCACACCCTCTCCCCCAACCCTTGCCAACCATAAATCCACTTTCTGTCTCCATGGATTTGCCTATTCTGGACATTTCATAGAAAGAAAAGGAATCCTATAATGTATGTGGCTTTTGTGTGGGGCATCTTTCACTGAGTATGTCTCTGAGGTTCATTCTGAGTTGAAGCATGGCTCAGAACTTTGTTGCCCTTTAAGAATAAACACTATTCCGTTGTACGGATGTATTACGTTTTGTTTATCCACACATTCACTGATGGATGATTGCGTTGTTTCCACTTGTTTTCATTTTTGTTTTTTCAAACATCTGGGGTGTGGTTTGGTTGGTTGGTTTGGTTTTTTGTTTTTTGGATTTGTTTTGTTTTGTTTGAGATAAGAGTCTCTCTTTCGCCCAGGCTGGCACAATCTCAGCTCACTGCAGCCTCTACTTCCCAGGTACAAGCGATTCTCCTGCCTCAGCCTCCCGAGTAGCTGGGATTACAGGTGCCCGCCACCACACCTGGCTAATTTTTGTTTTTTTAGTAGAGATGGGGTTTTACCATGTTGCCCAGGTTGGTCTCGAACTTCTGGCCTCCAGTGATTTGCCTACCTAGGCCTCCCAAAGTGCTGGGATTACAGCAGGTGTGAGTCAGCTTGCCTGGCCCTTTTTTTTTTTTTTTTTTTTTGAGACAGCATCTGACCCTGTCACCCAGGCTGGAGTGCAATGGTGCAGTCATAGCTCCCTGCAACCTCCAACTCCTGGGCTCAAGCGACCCTCTCGCCTTGACCTCCAAAAGTGATACATGTATTTTCATCCAATTTGATGTCAGACAGCTCTAGGCTCCCAACTAGTTTTGACACTTGCCAGCTTTGTGTCCTTTATATAATCTCTCTCAAAATCTAAAACACGCTAAAATTCTTGTCTGTGAAAATGCATGTGCTAATTGAGGGTGCCTCTGACTCCCGGGGATTTTATATGTGCAAGTGCTTTGGAAACTGGACCATGCTGGCAGCTGAGAGATTTTAGAAGTCGTTGGTATCACTTGACTACATTTGCTGTTCATTAGCCATACTTTTCATCTTTCAAAGCCCAGAAAATAGCCTTGAGATATGAGAACACTGATGGGAAATGAGGGAGTACAAATTAAACACATAAAATCATTCGAGGTTGAGTTTTCATTGTTTGGAGCAACATTTCTTGCTATATCATTTCAAAACACTCTGCAGGTGTGGGCCAAAACTTTATTTTCCAGCTCTAAAAAGGGAGATTTAGATATCTGAACATTATTATTATTATTATTGTAGGAAAAAACCAAGACGCCCAACCCCAACCAGGGTTCTTTTATGGGAAGACAAACCTGGGAGACGTGGGACGATATCATTTCTGAGGTTTATATTGGGGTTAAGGTGCATAAAGTTGGCTGTTCTCCAGGTCACCCTTGAAGGGGACAGGTGAGATTCCATGCTGCATTCACTAGTAGAAGCTGCATTTTAGGGAGCTTTTCAGTGAAGTTGTTCTAGGTTAGTGCCTCTCAGATGTAAAGCTGTCAAATGTAAAGTCGTACTGATCCTGTAGCTCTGAAATGGGGCCTAGGATTTTTTTTCCTTCTTCCCTCCCTTCCTTCCTTCCTCCCTGCCTTCCTCTCTCCCTTCTTTCTTTCCTTCCTTCCTTCTTTTACTCCTTCCTCCCTCCCTCCCTCTCTCCCTTCTTTCTTTCCTTCCTTCTTTTTTTCCTTCCTTCCTTCCTCCCTTGCTTCCTTCCCTCTTTCCTTCTTTGACAGGGTGTCTCTCTGTTGCCCAGGCCAAAGGACAGTGACAAAATCGTAGCTCTGGAATGGGACCTGGAATTTTCTCTTTTCTTTCCCTTCCCTTTCCCTTCCCTTTCCCTTCCCTCTCCTTCCTTCCTTCCTTCCTTCCTTCCTTCCTTCCTTCTTTTCTTTTCTTTTTTTTCTTTCTTTCTTTCTTTCTTCTTTCTTTTCTTTCTTTCTTTTTTCTCTCTCTCTCTCTCCCACCTCTCTCCCTCCCCACCTCCACACCTCCCCCCCACCTCTCCATCTCTCTTTCTCTCTCTTTCTTTTTTGAGACAGGGTCTCACTCTGTTGCCCAGGCTGGAGTGCAGTGGCACAATCATAGCTCCTTGCAGCCTCGACCTCCTGAGCTCCTGGTATCTGTAGGAGGGATTACAGGTACACATAATGACACCCAACTAATTGTTTATTTTTTTTGCGGAAATGGGGTCTCACTGTGCTGCCCAGGCTGTTCTTGAACTCCTGGGCTGAAGCAATCCTTCCACCTCAGCCTCCCAAAGTGCTAGGATTACAAGCGTGAGCCACTGCGCCCAACCCAATTACCTACTTTCAATTTTAGGGGAAGTCTATACCCAGAGGAGTGATTGCTGGGTCACACAATAATTTTGTTTAACTTACTGAGCACAGTAGGTGTTACAGTGTTTTGGGGTGTTTTTTTACATTTTTTTAAAAAAACTAATAACAGCATCCTGTTACCTGGCAGCTCGTGGTACCTGGGCATGTGCTATGTGTCAGACACTGAGCCCGTGTCATTGTATTCCTACATGAGCCTCTAGAGCATGCAGTATTACCTTCATTGTACAGATGGGAAAACAGGCTCAGAAAAGTGGCGTGGGGTGCCCAGAGTCACACAGTGAGTGGTGTGAGACCTGGGATTTGCATTCAGAGCTTTCCTATCCAAAAGCACTTAGCTCAGCCAAGACTCA
>NW_012113364.1:3952828-3970574 GCF_000951035.1 Colobus angolensis palliatus | reverse complement strand
TCACTGCAAGCTCCGCCTCCTGGGTTCACACCATTCTCCTGCCTCAGCCTCCGGAGTAGCTGGGACTACAGGCACCCGCCACCTTGCTCGGCTAGTTTTTTTTTTTTGTATTTTAGTAAAGACGGGGTTTCACCGTGTTAGCCAGGATGGTCTCAATCTCCTGACCTCGTGATCCTTCCGTCTCGGCCTCCCAAAGTGCTGGGATTACAGGCTTGAGCCACCGCGCCCGGCCAAGTGTTGTATCTTTAATAGAGATGGGGTTTCACTATGTTGAACTGACTGGTCTCGAACTCCTGACTTCAAGTTGTCCGCCCGCCTTGGCCTCCCAAAGTGCTGGGCTTACAGGCGTGAGCCACGGCACCCATGCCCCACCCTACTTCTCAATTTCTAGGTGACTTCCTGGATGAGCAGAGGGCAGGGAGCTAGAGAAGGCTGATGGGGCTGCTGAACCACTGGGAAGCATCTGGGAGGAGGAGTGGCCTGGACGGCAGAATGGTTTCCCTGTGATCATCTCAACACAAGCAGTTGGAAGCCGTTATCCTCAGCAAACTAATGCAGGAACAGAAAACCAAACACCGCATGTTCTCACTTATAAGTGAGAGCTGAATGATGAGAATGTGTGGACACAGGGAGGTTACAACACACACTGGGACCTATCGGAGGGTGCTGGAGGGAGGAGGGAGAGCATCAGGAAGAGCAGCGAATGGATGCTGAGCTGAATTCCTAGGTGATGAGAGGATCAGTGCAGCAAACCACCATGGCACATGTTGACCTATGTAACAAACCTGCTCATCCTGCACATGGACCCCAAAACTTCAAATAAAAGTTGGCGGGGGGAAAAAAAGCAATGGTGCAGGCTTGTTTCTCTGACAATAATGGAAGAAAACTAGAAACTAATAAGGTGTGTTTCGTAAAATCAACCCGAAACAGATTGGAAATTGTAAAGGCTCAATTTTAATTGAAATGGCCGTGAGAAGAAATGTAGTGTAGGCCAGGTGTAGTGGCTCACACCTGTAATCCCAACACTTTGGGAGGTTGAGGTGGGTGAATTACTTGAGGCCAGGGGTTCAAGACCAGCCTGGCCAACATGGCGAGAGCCTAGCTCTACTTAAAAAAAAAAAAAAAAAAATTAGCTGGGTGTGGTGACATGTGCCTGTGGTCCCAGCTACTCAGGAGGCTGAGGCAGGAGAATCACTTGAACCCGGGAGGCAGAGGTTGCAATGAGCCGAGATCACATCACTGCACTCCAGCCTGGGCAAGAGTGAGACTCCATCTCCAAAAAAGAAAAAAAAAAAAAAATGAAATGCACCAGGTGAGAGCCTCCAAGGGTCCTGGGAAGGAGCAGGGAGGGGCATTTTGGAGATCTCTTGGACTACTTTAGGTCTAGTCTTGAGACTGGATGAGGAATCTTCATATAAACTTCTCTTGTCAAAGCCACAGATATGGGACTGCAAGAGCAGACAGCTCACTGAGCCAAGCTAGGACACCTGAGAGTTCAGGTCACTAGATCCCCTGCAGCCACTGTGCAGGGCCTGGGGCCTGAAAAATCCACTAGACAGCTGCATTCCCACGCCAAAGAGAGCTGAGAACTCCACAGGGAAAGAACTCTGTGGACAGATTTGGAAAGGAGCAAACCGTTTGCGTGGGGAAGACGAGATTGATTGGTGCTCCCGAGACCAGGCCGGCAGCAAGAGTCTGGAATTTTCCAGCAGGAATGCTGACCTGGTCATCTTCAAGGCCCTTCATGCTAGGAAGCCTATTATTATAAATTATATCAGCGGCCGGGTGCAGTGGCTCGTGTCTGTAATCCCAGCACTTTGGGAGGCCGAGGCAAGGCAGATCACTTGAGCTCAGGAGTTCAAGACCAACCTGGGCAACATGGCAAAACCCCGTCTCTACTTTTGTTTCTGTATTGTAAAAATACAAAACAATTAGCCAAGCATGGTGGTGCATGCCTGTGGTCCCAGCTGCTCAGAAGGCTGAAGTGGGAGGATCACTTGAGACCTGGGGTCAAGGAGAGCAGAGGTTGCGGCAAGCGGAGATTGTATCACTGCACTCCAGCCTGGGTGACAGAGTGAGACCCTGTCTCAAAAAAAAAAAAAAAAAAAATTATATCAGCAGTAACAGCTAACACGTACTGTACAGGTGCAGTACGCCCAGCACTGTTGAGAGCTTCATGTGTATTATCTAATTTAATCCAAACAACAATACTACCTGGTACAATATTTTTATTTTTTACAATTATTTTTCCCATTTTGCAGAAGAAGTAACTAAACAGAGGAACAAAGTGGGGTGCAAAGCTGGTAAAGGGTGAAGGAAGTGCACAGGGCCAGACGTTCTAGGGAAGCCACAGCATTGAACCCTTGCCAGGAGGGGTAAGGCTCCTAGGACCCCTTGCCCTTTCCTTTGTGCACTGGCCTCTGGCTGCCCTGGGGCACCAAACACCAGAGGTCTGCTCACCGGGAAATGGCATTCTGGTAGCCTCCAGCCCACAGCTGGTCACAGCTTGCAGCCCACAGCGCTCTGCTCCAGCTGGTTATTAAAGACAAAAGACAAGAGGCAACATCAACAAAGCAGGTGCACATGAGGTGGACCCACATAACCCACCCTCCTCCTGCCCCCTGGAAACAGTTTTGAAACAGCCTGATAAGTACAGCAAAGTCAGCAATATCAATGCAATGGTATTTCAGAGATAGAGTCTTGGCCAGGCGCAGTGGCTCACGCCTGTAATCCCAGCACTTTGGGAGGATGAGGTGGGTGGGTCACCTGAGATCAGGTGTTCAAGACCAGCCTGGCCAACATGGTGAACCCCCGTCTACACTAAAAATACGAAAATTAGCTGGGCGTGGTGGCGTGCACCTGTGATCGCAGCTACTTGGGAGGCTGAGACAGGAGAATAGCTTGAACTTGGGAGGCAGAGGTTGCAGTGAGCTGAGATTGCACCATTGACTCCAGCTCGGTTACAGAGTGAGAATCTGTCTCAAAAAAAAAAAAAAAGAAAGAAAGAAATCGAGTCTTTAGGAGATGATAAGTTCATGAAAGTGGAGCCCTTGTGCATGGGATCAGTGCTGTTTTAAAAGAGACCCAAGCTCCCAAAGGCAGGCAATAATGAATGCTGGAGAGGATGTGGAGAAGAGGGAACCCTAGTATACCATTGGTGAGAATGTGAATTAGTACAACCACAATGGAGAACAGAATGGAGATTTCTCAAAAAAACAATAATAGAACCACCATGTGATCCAGCAATCCCACTCCTGGGTGTATACCTACCAGAGGAAATCACTATATAAAGAGACATTTGCACTTCCGTGTCTATTGCAGCACTGTTCACAATAACCAAGATTTGGAAGCAATCCAAGTGCCCATCGACAGACGAATGAATAGATGAAGAAAACGTGGTGCATAAACACAATGGAGTATCATTCAGCCAAAGAAAGAATGAGATCCTGTCATTTGCAAAATGATGGATGGAACTGGAGGATTTGTGTTAAGTAAAATGAGCCAGGCACAGAAAGACAAATGTCACATGTTCTCACTTATTTGTGGAAGCTAAAAATTAGAACAATTGAACTCATGGAGATAGAGAGTAGAATGATGGTTACCAGAGGCTGGGAAGGGTAGTCAGGAGGGGAATGGTAAATGGGTATAAAAATATGGTTAGAGGGCCGGGCGTGGTGGCTCAAGCCTGTAATCCCAGCACTTTGGGAGGCCGAGACGGGCGGATCACAAGGTCAGGAGATCGAGACCATCCTGGCTAACACGGTGAAACCCCGTCTCTACTAAAAAATACAAAAAACTAGCCGGGTGAGGTCGCCTGTGGTCCCAGCTACTCGGGAGGCTGAGGCAGGAGAATGGCGTAAACCCGGGAGGCAGAACTTGCAGTGAGCTGAGATCCGGCCACTGCACTCCAGCCTGGGCGACAGAGCGAGACTCCGTCTCAAAAAAAAAAAAAAAAAAAAAAAAAATATGGTTAGATAGAATAAATAAGATCTTGGCCGGATACAGTGGCTCATACCTGTAATTCCAGCACTTTAGGAGTCTGCAGCAGGTGAATCACCTAAGATCAGGAGATTGAGACTAGCCTGACAGCCTGGTCAACATGGCAAAACCCTGTCTCTACTAAAAATACAAAAATGAGCTAGGCCGTGGTGGTGGGTGCCTGTAATCCCAGCTACTCTGGAGGCTAAGGAAGGCGAATCATTTGAACCCAGGTTGCAGTGAGCCCAGATCGTGCCACTGCACTCCAGTCTGGGCAACAGAGTGAGACACTGTCTCAGAAGACAAAAAAATATCTAGTATTTGATAGCACAATGGGGTGACTACAGACAACAATAATTTATTGTTAATCATAGAATAACTATGAATATAACTCAAACATTTGTAACACAAAGAATGACAAATGCTTGAGGTAAGGGATACCTCATTTACTCTGATATGATTAGTACACACTGTGTGCCTGAATCAAAATATCTCATGTATGCCATAAATATATACACCTACTATGTACCTATAAAAAATTAAAATTATTAGGTTGCTGCAAATGTAATTGTGGTTTTTGCCATTAAAAGTAATTGCAAACACTGCAATGACGTTTGCACCAACCTAAACAAAAATTTTTGAAAAGTAAAAGAGGCCTGAGGGAGCTTGTGTGTCCCTTCTACCATGTAAGGACACAGCAAGAAGGCATCATCTCAGAACTGCAAAGTGGGCCCTCACCAGACACAGAATCTGCAAGCACCTTGATCTTGGGCATGATCTGGACTTGATCTTGGACTTCCCAGCCTCCAGAACCATGAGCAACGAATTTCTATAGCTTATAAACTACCCAGTCTAAGGGATTCTATTAGGGCTGACAAACAGATGAAGGCACAGGGTGCATTTATTTTATTTCTTCCTTTGCTCTACATGACACCACTCCTCATTTGCTCCCTCACTGTCTGGGCACCTTGTCACTGGGGAGCCTCTCCTTTCTCCCCATATTTAGGGATACTCCATGGGGCCCTGGGCCTCTACAGCAACCCCAGGCCCTAATACAGCCACTTTGTCCCCTCATCCCTCAAGCTGCACAGCTGCTTGTGAGCAGAAACCAGCCTAACACTTTCATAGTGGACATGCATCCTACACCAATGGCCCCGGGTGTCAGGCAGTGGCCAGTTCTCATACACAGTTGCTGCAGGGAGCCTGGGTGTCCTGGCACTCCACGTCTCGTGGAATGAAGCTGTAGTCATTGCTTCTGCAGTCCTACAGCAATGCAGGATGGCACAAGATTACCTTCTCTACTTTCACCC
This sequence comes from Colobus angolensis palliatus, assembly GCF_000951035.1. Classification (NCBI taxonomy): domain Eukaryota; kingdom Metazoa; phylum Chordata; class Mammalia; order Primates; family Cercopithecidae; genus Colobus; species Colobus angolensis. The sequence goes on along the minus strand of NW_012113364.1, from coordinate 3,965,286 downwards.
TCCAGTACCTGTATTCAAAAAGGCATGTTGGGCCAGATGTGGAGGCTCATGCCTGTAATCCCAACACTTTGGAAGGCCAAGTGGGAAGGCTCACCTGAGGCCAGAAGTTCGAGATTGAGACCAGCCTGGGCAATGTAGCAAGACCCTATCTCTGCAAAAAATTAAAAAACTAGCTGGAGGTGGTGGTGCACACCTGTAGCCCTAGCTACTTGGGAGGATAGGGTAGGAGGATTATTTAAGCCCAGGAGTTTGAGGCCATCCCAAGCAATATACCAAGAACTCATTTCTACAAGAAATGTTTAAAATTACCCAGATGTTGTGACATGTGCTTGTAGTCCCAACTATTCAGGAGGCTGAGGCTGGAGGATTGCTTGAGCCCAGGGATTTGAGGCACAGTAAGCTATAATTGTGCCACTATGCTCTAGCCTGAGTGAAAGAGAAAGACCCTGCCACTAAAACTAAAACATAAACAAAATTAACAAAAAATAAGGAGGCATGTTGTGAGTCCACATAACACGAGCTCAGATACAAACTGCCTGACTCAAATCCAGTCTCTGCCACTGACCAGCTTGGATGATACTGCACAAGTTGTTTAACTGCTCTGCACCTCTGTTTACCCATCTATATAATGGGATAATAATGCACCTCTACATAAAGTGGATATGAAGATGAAAAGCGTTAATACAAACAAATGATACTAGAACAACTGGATGTCCACAAACAAAAGAATGAAGCTGGATCCTACCTCACACCATCCACAGAAATTAACTCCAAGTGGATGAAAGAATTCAATTTAAGAATGAAAACCAGAAAACTTTTAGAAGGATACAGAAGCAAATCTTCATGACCTCGAGTTAGGCAAAACCTCCTTAGATGTGTCTACACAAGCACAAGTGACAAATGAAAAAATAGACAAATTGGACTTTATCAAAATTTTAAACTTTTGTGCTTCAAACGATACCATCAAGAAAATGCAAAGATGACCAACAGAATGGGAGAAAATAGATGCAAATCATATGTCTGATGAGAGGTTTGCATCTGGTATATAATGAATTCTTACAACTTGACAATAAAACGACAATTAACCCAATTTTAAAATAAACAAAAGATCTGAATAGATGTTTTCCCAAAGAAGATATACAAATGGCCAATAAGTACATGAAAGCATGCTCAACATCATTAGTCATTAGGGAAATGCAAATCAAAGCCACAGTGATACACTTTATTTCCATCAGGATGATTCTAATAAAAGAAAACAGACAATAAGACACATTGGCAAGGATGCAGATAAATTCAAACCCTCCTACATTGCTTGAGGGAATGTTAAGTGATGTAGCTGCTTTGGAAAAATAGCTTGGCAGTTCCTCAAACAGTTAACCACAGAGTTACGATAGGACCCAGCAATCTCACGCCTAGAAATCTCACCCAAGAAAATTGAAAGAGATATTCACACCAAAACTTGTACACAAATGTTCACAGCAGCACCACTCACAATAGCCAAAAGTGGAGACAACCCAAATGCTTATCAACAGTTAAGTGGATAAACAAAATGTATAATAGACTATCCACATAATGGAATATTATTCAGCCATGAAAAGGAATAAAGTATGGAGCCATGCAACAACCTGAACGAACCTCAAAAACATCATGCCAAGTGAAAGAAGCCAGTCACAAAGGAGCACATGTTGTAGGATTTCATTTATAAAAATCCATGGAGACAGAAAGTGGATTCATGGTTGCCAAGGGCTGGAGTGTGGAGGGAGGGAAGTGGATAAGAAGATTAAAAGCCTTAATACAAACAAATGATGCTGGGACAACTGAATGTCTACAAACAAAAGAATGAAGCTAGACCCCTATCTCACATTCACAGGAATTAACTCCAAATAGATGAAAGAGCTAGATTGAAGAGGGGAAACCATAAAACTCTTAGAAGAATACAGAAGTAAATATTTGTAGCAAGAAGACAGGAATATAAGTAGACAGGAAGAGAGACATAGAAGAGCTTCGGTGCCAAATAGAGCCAGGTTCAAATCCCGGCTCCAGCACTAACTTGGTATGTAACCTTGGGGCCTTGGATTCCTCACCAGTCAGAACCCCCAGCCTCACAGGGCTGTTACGAGGATAACATAAAATACACAAAATATGCTAGAAGAATAAAGAGTATGCAAAATCACACATATAGCACACTTAGCCCACCCAGTCTCTGGCATACAGCTGGGACTAAACAATGATAATGATAAGAAATCCATTTGTTTTATTGTTATCTTTTTAGGGACAGGGTCTTGCTAGGTTGCCCAGGCTGGCCTTGAACTCTTGGCATCAAGCCATCCCCTCCCCTAAGCCTCCCAAGTAGCTGGGATTACAGGCACATGCCACCATGCCCAGCAAGCAGTCAATTTTTATGATTTAAATCTGAGAGGATGTTGAATAACTTGAAGCCAGACTGATGTTCTGTTGCCTACTGCTTCTCCCTACTTTCCCCCACCAGCTCTCTGTGCATTATAGACACTGTGGATGCTCTCTTAGTTTTCCATCGACCTACTCTCATTGTTTTACTGATTCCTCCTTCTCTTCTCCCTGCTCCCTGAACTCGGAACTCTTTCTGAGAGAAGGACATTAGCTCATATGCTTCGGGAGGACAACTGACCACTCCAATTCTGGTTTCCCTTTGCTATCAGAGACTACAGGCTGGAATTCTATTTGGGAGTTGTGGCAGATTGTATTTTCCATAAATAGCTGCACCAATGTTTCCCATCCATATGTTCTTCTCGCTTTGACTTTCTTCCTATCAAGAGTTGGTATCTGTATTCTCTCTCCTTGAATCTAAACACTCTTATGACTATGGCAGAAGTAATGCTATGTGACTTCCAAGGCTAGGTGGTAAAAGGTGACACAATTTTACCTGATTCACTTGGGATGCTTGCTCCTGGCACCCAGCTGCCATGATGTGAGGAAGCCTGAGTGAACATGAGGAAAGGCCACATACAGTTTTTCCAACTGATAGCTCAAAAAGATTTCAGTCAACAGACATCATTAGCTGCCAATCATGTGGGTAAACAAGCCCTCAGATGATTCCAGTCCTCTGCCATTAGGTCACCCTTAGTCTTTTCTTTTGAGACAGAGTCTTGCTCAGTCACCCAGTCTGGAGTGCAGTGGCGTGATCTCGGCTCACTGCAGGCTCCGCCTCCCGGGTTCCTGCCATTCTCCTGCCTTAGCCTCCCAAGTAGCTGGGACTACAGGCGCCCGCCACCACGCCCGGCTAATTTTTTGCATTTTTAGTAGAGACGGGGTTTCACCGTGTTAGCCAGGATGGGCTTGATCTCCTGACCTCGTGATCCGCCCGCCTCGGCCTCCCAAAATGCTGGGATTACAGGCGTGAGCCACCACGTCCGGCCCCACCCTTAGTCTTTAAGCTGAAGTCTCAGATATCATGGAGCAGAGACAAGCCAGTCTCACTGTGCCCTGCCCGAAGTCCTACCCCACAGAGCCTGGGAGCAAAATAAATTATTATTATTGAAATTTGGAATTGATTGTTTTGCAAGAATGGATAACCATAGATAACCAACTTTAATAGATAGAGTTGTTGGTGTCATCACTCTCCCCAAAGACCTCTTCTGAATTCTCTTCTCTTTTTCCAAACTTTGATGCTCCTCCTCTGGGTGAGCTAGTCTTTTCCAGGGCTCTAAAGACACTGAGAGGCTGAAGACCCTCCAAACTCCATCATTTCCCAAATCTGCCAATCTGCCCATAGAAATATCCAGCCAATTTACAATCAATGTATTCAAATCCAAAAGGACTCTCTTTTCTACTCTCCCTTCCAGCTTTTTATTTCAATCAATGGCAGATCACTTGTGCCAGTCATTTGTTCGTCTTAGAAACCCCTTACTCATCTCTAATTAGTGAGATCTACTCCAACAATATCTCAGTATCCTGCTTTTGCTCAAGACTGTCTCTGCCTTTCTTGTCTACTTTTATTATTCCAATAGGCTTCTGTTCTAGCTATCTCTTCCTTTTTTTTTTTTTTTTTTTGACAGAGTCTCACTCTGTCACACAGCTTGGAGAACTATGATGCAATCTTGGCTCACTGCCACCTCTAACTCCCCAGCTCAAGCGATCCTCCCAGCTCAGCCTCCCAAGTGCACTACCACACCTGGCTATTTTTTTGTATTTTTTGATAGAGACAGGGTTTCACCATGTTGCCCAAGCTGGTCTCAGACTCCTGAGCTCAAGCGATCCTCCTGCCTCGGCCTCCCAAAGTGCTGGGATTACAGGTGTGAGCCACCATGTCCAGGCTTCTGGCTGTCTATTCCTGCATAACAATCAACTCCAAATTTAGTGGCGTTAAACAATAACTATTTTATTCTGTTCCCATACTCTGTGGGGCAGGACTTTGGACAGGACACAGTGGGACTGGCTTGTCTCTACTCTATGTTGTCTGAGACTTCAGTTTGAAGATTAAGGGTGACCCAGTGGAAGGGGACTGGAATCATATGAGGGCTTTTTCACCCACGTGTCTGGCAGTTGATGATGCCTGTTGACTGAGGCTTTGTGGACATATCAGTTGGAAAAACTATATGTGGCCTCTCCTTATGTTTGCTTGGGCTTCCTCACATCGTGGCAGCTGGGTGTATCTGTATCACCTCTTATCACCTAGCCTTGGAAGTCACATAGCATCAGTTCTGCCATAGTCATAAGAGTGTCCAGATTCCAGGACAGAGAATAGAGACCCCAACTCTTGATAGGAGGAATGTCAAATAGAGAAGAACATATGGACAGGAAGAATTGGTGCAGCTCTTTATGGAAAATACAATCTGCCACAACTCCCAAATAGAATTCCGGCCTGTAGTTCATGACAGCAAAGGGAAGCCAGGATTGGAGTGGTCAGTTGTCCTCCCAAAGCGTATGAGCTAATATCCCTCTCTCAGAAAAAGTTCAGTAGCATGGCTCTCTACTGCTAGAAAAAAAGTCCAAAATCCCGTTGAATCTGGCTCCAGCCTATTGACAAGCTTGTCTCCAACTACCTCCCTGTGCTATATTCACATTAGATGATTTACAGTCCTTGAATTTGTCCTAAACTGTAAATTCTTCCTTGCCTTCTCCCAGGCTGATTCTAAAACCAGGTTTGTTCTCCTTTTGACATGTTTTGGTGTTAAAGAAAACTGTAGCAAGTTGCCTATCTTAGCCTTCCTTGGAAGACAAGAAGTTCTCATTAAGGGACAGTTGCCCATCTGGGAAAGGCAGACAGCTGACTGTGAGGCTAGTTGATTGCTGTGCTTGTCACCCTCACCCCAAAATGAGTCCTAATCACTGCCCCAACTACTGCCTTTTCTGTAGGATTGTCTTCTCTATGCAGCCATTAAACATCCTTGCTCCTCAGAGGTCTGTCCTTCCAGAGGTCAAGGTACCCTGATTCCAACCATAAAATCCCCACAAATTGAAGACTTGTCTGACTACCCTGACTTGGGGCTGGTTAATGGCTGAGCCGGAAATTGAGCCTTGTGCTGAAGCACTGGAGGCCAGGCTGAATTGTCCTGCATGCAGACACCATGACAGAGAAGATGACTTCAATTAAAATGGAGTTAATTAAGCTTTGAGTCTTGAAATCTCTACTGAATCACTAAATTGGAAGGATGAAATAAACTCTCTACTCACTCAGCAGCATTGGGTGAAGGGCCCGGTGATGGGATCAGGCCCTACATATAGTATTTCTCCTTAGAAGTTTGGGTTTTTTCCCCCTTAGGATATTGGGTGCAGAAAGTTAAGCCAATCCTAACATTCAGTTTGCAATCATTCTGACGTGACATAGTAGCTGTCTCACGTGTCCGTGTGAAGAGACCACCAAATAGGCTTTGTGTGAGCAACAAGCCTGTTTATTTCACCTGGGTGCAGGCGGGCTGAGTCCAAAAAGAGAGTCAGCAAAGGTTGGTGGATTATCATTAGTTCTCACAAGTTTTGGGATAGACGGTGGAGTTAGGAGCAATGTTTTGCGGGCAGGAGGTGGATCTCACAAAGTACATTCTCAAGGGTGGGGAGAATTACAAAGAACCTTCTTAAGGGTGGGGGAGATTACAAAGTACATTGATCAGTTAGGGTGGGGCAGAAACAAATTACAATGGTGGAATGTCATCAGTTAAGGCTATTTTCACTTATTTTGTGGCTCTTCAGTTGCTTCAGGCGATGTGGATGTATATGTGCAGGTCACAGGGGATATGATGCTTAGCTTGGGCTCAGAGGCCTGACAGTATCCTCTCTTCACTCCCCTCCCACTCTCCAGACCCCACCACCAGAAGCATCCATCCTGATGGGTTTCATGTATCCTTGGATGTATGTTCCTCTGTGTGTGTGTGTGTGTGTGTGTGTGTGTTGTTGTTGTTGTTGTTTTGTGTGTGCATTTATTTTCAGTTTATGTATATGGCATGGTGTTATGTATCTCCTTCTGTTTCTTGTGCTGTTTCACTCAATGCTGCTTATAGTTTGGCATGGTTTATTGTTCTGTGCTCTATATTAATCCTGTGTCAGGAGTATCAGAGCTGTTTGAAACAGAGTGACTCCATCTTGAATAGGAGCTGGGTAAATAAGGCTGAGACTTATTGGGCTGCATTCCAGGGAAGTTAAGGCATTCTAAGTCACAGGATGGGACGGGAGGTCAGTGCAAGATACAGATCACAAAGACCTTGTTGATAAAACAGTTGCAGTAAAGAAGCCAGCCAAATCCTGTCACAACCAAGATGGTAACTAAAGTCACCTCTGGTTATCCTCATTGTTCATTATATGCTAAATAAATGCATGAGCATGCAAAAGACAGTCCCAGCAGTGCCATGACTGTTTGCAAATGCCATCGCAACATTAGGAAGTTACCCTATATGGTCTAAAAATGGAAGGAACCCTCAGTTACAGGAACTGCCCACCCGTTTCCAGGAAAACTCATGAATAAACTACCCCTTGTTTAGCGTGTAATTAAGAAAGAACCATAACATTAAAAAGAGTTAACCAGCAGCCCTCGGAGCTGCTCTGCCTATGGAGTAGCCATTCTTTATCCCTTTACTTTCTTAATAAACTTGCTTTCATTTTATTGTATGGATTCGCCTCGATTTCTTTCTTGTGTGAGATCCAACAACCCACTCTTGGGGTCTGGATTAGGACCGCTTTCTAACAACAGGGGAATTTTTTCCCTCTCTGCCTCCCCACTGCAACTAGCAATGCCATGATGACATAGTTACATGGATTTCCCTTGTAGAGACATAGTGGGATTGATGGGCATGCAGTCTACCCATTCTTAATTCCAGTAACTCCTACCAGGGTGCTCCCCTGAAGACCGCATCAAGATATACTCCCACCAGCAGTGGATACATATCAATTGCCAGTTCCCCTATGCTCACCAACACGTGGCTTTATCTACCTTTCTAAATCTGCCAAATCTGATTGGTGTGAATTGTATCTCACTCATGTTATAACTTCTCTGATCACTAGGGATGTTGAGCAGCTCTTCATGTTCACATTAGCCATTTGCATTTCTACCTCAATGAATTCTTACCCTTTGCCTGCTTCTCAGATGGATTTCTAGGAGGCTTTAGTTGGATTTCTTTCCAACTTTCTATAAAATTATTTTTTTCTGACCAAAAAAAATGCCATTTATAAAGGAATTTCTTACCTAGAATAACTATTAATCCCTTGTTTGTTTTAGATGTTAAAAATACTTTTTTAAATCTGCTACCCATCTGTTAACTCTGTCTATAAGTTTTTAAATTGTTAAATAGAAATTCTTAATTTTGATATAGAACTTAGAGTCTTATATTGGTTAGCACAGCCTGAGCTGTGTAACAAGTAGGCTCAAACATGTAATAAGTGACTTAACACAGTAGAAGTTTATTTATCTCCCACATAGCAGTCCATGATAGTTCCAAGTCATCAACAGGGAATAAGGTTAGGGGTTTCATTGTCTGTTGATGGCTCACAGGTTGAGTCACAGGTTGACACGGCCCCACCATCTTCATCCTTATAGTTGTCATTCTAGTTGTCATGAGGGGATGGCTGGCCTTGCTGTTTTCTTTTTTTTCTTTTTTCTTTTTTTATTATTATACTTTAAGTTCTAGGGTACATGTGCACAATGTGCAGGTTTGTTACATACGTATACATGTGCCATATTGGTGTGCTGCACCCATTAACTCATCATAAATCTGACAAAAACAAGAAATGAGGAAAGTATTCCCTATTTAATAAATGATGCTAGGAAAATTGGCTAGCCATAAGTAGAAAGCTGAAACTGGATCTTCTCCTTACTCCTTATACGAAAATTAATTCAAGATGGATTAGAGACTTAAATGTTAGACCTAAAACCATAAAAACCCTAGAAGAAAACCTAGGTAATACCATTCAGGACATAGGCACGGGCAAGGACTTCATGTCTAAAACACCAAAAGCAACAGCAACACAAGCCAAATTTGACAAATGGGATCTAATTAAACTGAAGAGCTTCTGCACAGCAAAAGAAACTACCATCAGAGTGAACAGGCAACCTACAGAATGGGAAAAAAATTTTGCAATCTTCTCATCTGATAAAGGGCTAACTAATATCCAGAACCTACAAAGAACTAAAACAAATTTACAATATAAAAACAAACAACCCCATCAAAAAGTGGGCAAAGGATATGAACAGACACTTCTCAAAAGAAGACATTCATACAGCCAACAGACACATGAAAAAATGCTCATCATCACTTCCCATGAGAGAAATGCAAATCAAAACCACAATGAGATACCATCTCACACCAGTTCGAATGGCAATCATTAAAAAATCAGGCCCTACTGTTTTCTACCCTGTGGTAGTTCGTAGGAGGTGAGCAATATGCTGAAAGCAATGTGGGAAGAGAAAGGAAATGAGCAAAGATCTCAACCCCAACCTAATGAAGAAAATCAAAATATTTTACCCCAAAATATATTTCTTTGGCATACCTTGAAATAACTGCTGCAGAGCCAGCAAATAGAGTTGGCCTTGCAAAGCTGTCCTTTCTGGGGAAAATTTGCATCTGTAGAGAATCTTCATTAACGTAGCCACATGTCCCCCTATCTATGCCTTTTTTAGATTTAGGAGTGATTGAGAATCTGACACCTTTAAACCTTTGAACAGAAACTTACTATCTATTCACCCTGAGGGAGGCTTCATCTACATAACAAGGCCACCTTTGGAGCCAAGCCTCTTCCTTTCTTCTACCAATATGCTGTCTTGCCACTAAAACCTATTTTTGGACATATTCTGAGTCTGGTCTGGATTCTTTCTGTAATTTCAAGATGGCAGATAAGCTTCTGCTACCCATTGGGAAGCTGGAGCTTCCTACTGAAGGCTCTCGCATATACACATTAAATAAATTTGTATGTCTTTCTCCAATGAATCAATCAGCCTTGTGCCAGTAATTTTTTAGCTAACCTATAGGGGGGCCAATAGCCCTGGCCCCCACCCTAATTTCTGTGGCTGCCTTTCCGCCCTATGTGGGGCTCAACCACCCTCTGACTCCTCGTTGTTTTTATGTTAGATTCTGGAATCCATAAGCCACTTCTTCCTCCTGTGACTTCTCCAAATGTTGGAGGAAGACAGTTGTCTGTGTTCATTCACCATCTTGTTAGAAATCCAAAAAATGCATCTAGAGTCTTACATTTCTTCAGAGAAGTGAAACAGTCATCTGTCTGCTCATCCACCCCCTAAGAGTTTCTTCCTGGAGTAGCCTAAATATATCTCCTCTTCCCAACTCCACAACCAACTTATCTTAACCATTCTAATCTCAAGATCACTGATTCTCCTAAAAGAAATTTGAGCAGCCTTTTTTCTGTAACTCTGTAAATACACTCAAGTCAGTAACCCAATCCTGCAATTGTATTTTTTGTACTTAGATGCCTATTGCTGCAGAAAAAGTGCACAGAGAAAACTTAAATTCATTGATCAAGTTTATCCACCTGCTGCCTATGGAAATGGTTACAATGGACTGGTGCAGAGCGCCCCCTGGTGGCCAGAGTCCAGCTTTTCTCTAGGTGTTCTTAGCGATTCCCTCCAGGATACGTTTATGGGTTTTCTTTTGTTTTTCAGTCAAGGTCTCACTCTGTTCCCCAGGCTGGAGTGCAGTGGTGCAATCATGGCTCACTGCAGCCTGAAACTCGTGGGCTCAAGCGATCCTCCTGCCCCAACCTCCCGAGTGGGACGACAGTTAACCTGCCACCACGCCCAGCTATTTTTAAATTTTTTTTTGTAGACATGGGGTCTCGCTGTGTTTCCAGGCTGGTTTCAAACTCCTGGCCTCAAGCGATCCTCTCACCTCCGCCTCCCAAACTACTGGGATTACAGGTGCTGCACCCAGCCCCCGGGATGTTTTTCTGTCTCCTCCTTAACCTCCTGCACTCCCCAGCTACACTGGCTGCTTCTCACCCTTGATTTTAACTAGCACCCACACCCAGATGCAAAGAACTTGGAACATACCCTCCAGCCTGACTCTCCCCTGAACTCCAGACCATGCATCTGACCACTTTCTAGACTTCTGTCCTTAGAAGCTCCATGGACAGGCGGCTCAGACCCAACACGCCCCACCTGGAACTCATGATTTCCCCCTGCGTGTTCCTGACCTCAACAGCTGACACCACTATCTCCTGCAGAGTCACACTGACTCCCCTTCCCCTCGTGATCTGCTGTGGGTTGAATCATGTCCTCCAAAAAGACAGGTTGAAATTCTAAGTCCTCATACCTGTAACTGAGACAGTATTTGGAAACAGAGACTTCGCAGATGTAATTAAGATGTAAATCAGCTCACGCCTGTAATCCCTGGGCTTTTGGAAGCAGAGGGAGAATGGTTACTTGAAGTCGGGAATTCAAGACCAACCTAGGCAACATAGCAAGACACCCCTCTACAAAAAGAAAAAAAATTATCTGCGCATAGTGGCTTATGCCCATAGTCCCAGCTACTGGAGAGGCCAAGGCAGGAGGATCGCCTGACTCCAAGAGTTTGAAGCTGCAATGAGCTGTGATTTTGCCACTGCACTCCAGCCTGGGTGACAGAGTGAGACCCTGTCTCAAAAACAAAGAAACTGGCGAGGCACAGTGGTTCATGCCTGTAATCCCAACACTTTGGGAGGACGAGGTGGGTGGATCACGAGGTCAGGAGTTCAAAACCAGCCTGGCCAACATGGTGAAACCCCATCTCTACTCAAGTACAAAAATTAACCAGGTGTGGTGGCGTGCACCTATAGTCCTAGATACTTGAGAGGCTGAGGCAGGAGAATCGCTTGAACTCAGGAGGCAGAGGTTGCTGTGAGCTGAGATGGCACCATTACACTCCAGCCTGGGCAATAAGAATGAAATTCCATCTCCAAAAAAAAAAGAAAAGAAAAGAAACAAGCGAATAAACAAATAAATGAAAGTTGAGATGGCACCAGAGTAGGATGGGCCTCTATTCCAATATGACTAGTGTCCCTATAACAGAGAGACAGAGAAGCACATGGGGAGAATGCCATCTGGCAACCCAGGCAGGACTGGAATAACACAGTTTCCAGCCAGAGTGACAGAGATTGCCAGCCAGAAGCAGGAACCCAGAAGAGGCAGAGAAGGATTCTCCTAGAGTCACAGACAGAGCATGCCCCTGCTGACCCCTGGATTTTGGACTTCTAACCTCCAGGACTGTGAGAGAATACAGGTCTGTTGTTTCAAGCCACTCGGTGTGTGGCACAAGCACAGCTCACGTCATTGCACTTGGCTTTATTGAGCTTTGCATATACGGTCTTTCTTACAAATGGCAGGTTTGTGGCAATCCTGCCTCAAGCATCGCTCTAGGTGCTGTTTTTCCATCAGTACATGCTTGCTTCATGTCTCTGGGTCACATTTTGGTAACCATCATAGTATTTCAAACTCTTTCTTTATGATTGTGTGTTATTGTTATGCCCAGACCGCATATTCCCCAGAGAAGACCACCAGAGTCCAGAGTCAAAGCCAAGCGGCAAGGATCTTTATTACAGGTGCGAACCTGGAACTTCCTCACTAGTCAGGAGACGAGCGGGAAAGTTCCTTAACTGGGCTCCAGACAGCATTTTTATAGTCAGGGGTAAACAGGTACAGAGTCATAGGGGATTTTGTACACATCAGACTTAGGATTGGCTGACATTTGAACAAGGTGATTTGGCTGATTATGATCGGTTCCCGCCATTTCTGGTATTTCGGTTACATTTTGAAACACTGGTGACGTTTATCAGGGGCTTGCAGGGTAGGGGTAGGGTAGGGGTAGGGCTTGTTTTCCCAGTCTGCTCACCCAGTCTGTTCTGCTTTCCAGATTCCTGGAATTGTTTGCCTAAGTTAGTTCGGGAGTTGTTTTGCAGCCCTGGTCCCTGCTGTCCTGGTCCCTTTCATTTCCCCCTCTCACAGGTAACTGGGAGTCCATCCTGGACCCTGAGTTATTACAGTGTAGCCTCTTCTTCAGGGTGAGGAA
>NW_012113364.1:3948874-3950289 GCF_000951035.1 Colobus angolensis palliatus | reverse complement strand
TTTCTTCTAAAATTTTCTTTGTTACCACCTGAGCGGTTTCTCTCTTGGTTGGGAACGCTTCAGTCCATCCTGAAAAAGTATCTACAAAAACAAGTAAATACCGATACCTATATTTCCCTGGCTTTATCTCAGTAAAATATACTTCCCAGTAGATACTGGGCCTGGTTCCCCTGAGCCTGGTTCCTGTTGTAGCCTGTGATTGAGGGTAGGCGTTATTCAGCTGGCAGACTTTGCAATTGGTCACGATGCTGCTGGCCATCTCGGCTATATGTCTAATCTTGAGCTTGGAGCATCTGATCAAGTTTATCATCCGCCGGGCACCCAGGTGGGTGGTTCGGTGGATGTGTTCTAACACTTGTTGTCCTAATTTTTCTGGCAGGATGGTTTGGTCATTAGTATCAGTCTACCACCCATTCTGGATCTGTTTTAGGGGAAGTTTGTCGATCCACTGGAGATCTTGTTCTGAATAATCAGGGAGATATGGCAGGTCCTGGGGGCCCGGATCAGGGAGCTGGAGTGCAAGGAGTTGACTGGGAGCCTTTGCCACACTCTTTGCAGTTTGGTCTGCTAGAAAGTTGCCTTGAGCAATCGGAGTGGTTGGTTTCTGATGCCCAGGGCAATGTACGATAGCCAATTTCTTTGGTTTCTACAAAGCAGTTAATAGAGCTAGGATCTCTTGTTTGTTTTTTATTTCTTTTCCTTCAGCTGTTAATAGTCCCCTCTCTCTGTAGATGGCCCTATGTATGTGCGCGGTGGCGAAAGCATAGCGGCTATCCATGTATACTGTTAGTTTTTTCTCTGCCCCTAGGGTGAGGGCCTGGGTGAGTGCTATCAGTTCAGCTCTTTGGGCCGATGTCCCTGGAGGCAAGGGTTCCGCCCAGATTACCTCAGTCTCTGACGTTACAGCTGCTCCTGCATACCGCTGGCCTTGGTGGACGAAGCTGCTGCCATCAGTGAACCAGATGAGTTCTGCGTCGGGGAGCGGACGATCTTGCAGGTCCTCCCGCACCCCATGCACCTGAGCCAGTATCTCAGTGCACTCATGGAATGGGACATCCAAGTCTGGATTTGGCAGCAGTGAAGCAGGGTTTAAAGATGTTGGGGGCAGAAAAGTTATTCTGAGGGGGTTTAACAGCAGTCCTTGATAGTGGGTGAGCCGGGCGTTACTTATCCATCGGTCCGGCGGCTGCCGGAGGATGCCTTCAATGGCATGCGGTGTTGTAACACGCAACTCTTGCCCTATGATAAGTTTGTCAGCGTCTCGAACCATTAGGGCAGTTGCCATGATTATCCGGAGACAGGGTGGCCAGCCAGCGGCCACCGGATCCAACTTCTTTGACAGGTAGGCGACTGGTCTCTGCCAGGGGCCTAGATACTGAGTTAACACAGCTTTTGCAACGCCCTTACTTTCATCT
>NW_012113364.1:3940206-3944344 GCF_000951035.1 Colobus angolensis palliatus | reverse complement strand
CTGGTGCTTCTGGGTCCATAGGGGTAAACTGCCTGAAAGCCTCCATTAGTCTTTCTAAATAAACAGCAGGGCTTTCTGTCTTACTTTGTAGCACAGAATATACTTTAGCTAAATTGGTGGGCTTGCGAGCTGCTGCCCGGAGACCTGCCCTTAGAGTCTGGCAATAAATGAGCAGTCGTCCCCTACCTTCTGCCGTATTATAATCCCATCTGGGTCGGGTCAAGGGAAAAGCCGCATTGATGAGATCAGGATTTGCAGTAGGCTGGCCGTCATCTCCTGGAACCAGCTTTCTGGCCTCAACCTGGATTCTTTCCCGCTCCTCCATGGCAAACAGGATTCGGAGGAGTTGTTGGCAGTCGTCCCAAGTCGGCTGGTAAGTAAACATGACACTGTCTAACAGTGAGGTTAGATCTTTAGGATTGTCCGAGAACCAAGCATTTTGGGACTTCCAATTGTACAAATCGCTAGTGGAGAAGGGCCAATACATGAGGCGAGAAAACCCGGTTTCATCGAGTGAGCCTACTTCTCTAAGGAGTAGGGCTACAGTAGAATCAGGGGGTCAGGAAGCCTGTTCACGTTGTGCACGGCCTCGTGTTCGGCCGGCCAGTACCCCCAGGTCATTTTCGTTTTCGGCTGCTTCCACCTCCCGGTCTCCGTGCTGCATTGCAGAGGCGCCCGGAGGAACCGAAGCCTGTGGAATGGGATGTGGGTATGGTGGCGGAAGTGTGGGTTCCAACGGCAGGGGGTCCTGGCTATCAGGCAACACAGGGGTCGGAGGAGCAGAGGGGCTCTTTTGTTTTATAGGTTGTGTTACTAGGACCTTGCAGGGCTCAGGGATAAACGGGGCTAACCAGGGCGGTGAGTTTTCTACAAGATCCTGCCACACTAGAATGTAAGGAATCTGATCAGGATGTCCTGACCGCCCCAGCAGGAAAATCTTAGTTTTTACCTTAGTAATTATAGAGAGACAGAAAGTTCCTTCGGAGGGCCATCCTACGCTGAAGGTGAGCCACTCCGAGCGGCAGAAGGTAACTAGCTTTCCTTTTTTGAGTTCTACACTTAGGTCATGTCCCCGAGCCTTAACATCTTTGAAGTTATTAACAAAGAGAGAGCGGCATGCTCTGGGCGCCGCCCATTCTCAGGCTGTTCCTACAGGGAGAAGGGGGGAACAAAAATAAGTGTTCAGTGGAGGTAAATATCAGGCAAGTCCTGGGAAGGAAGAAGAGGTTTAGACTTAACACTTAACAACGACAGACAAACAATGATGAACAGCAAACATTCGCAAGCGCGTGTCGGACTTAATTTCCGACCAGAGTCAGACAGGACAACCACATGTGGAGGCCCCCAGATGGGCACCGGGGGACGTCTCCCGCCAGTCCCTGGTGGCTGTCTTTTAGCGCGTCCGCCAAGACTATGCCACCTGCAATACAGACTACAGATCTCGCGAGATTTTCAGGGAAATAGAGACAGAGCCGGCTTACTTACAGATCAGGATCCGTTGACTTGGGGTCTGGTGGGCTTGGGGGAAATCCCGGACAGGCCCCCAGATGTTATGCCCAGACCGCGTTATTCCCCAGAGAAGACCACCAGAGTCCGGAGTCAAAGCCAAGCGGCAAGGATCTTTATTACAGGTTCGAACCTGGAACTTCCTCACTAGTCATGAGACGAGCGGGAAAGTTCCTTAACTGGGCTCCAGACAGCATTTTTATAGTCAGGGGTAAACAGGTACAGAGTCATAGGGGATTTTGTACACATCAGACTTAGGATTGGCTGACATTTGAACAAGGTGATTTGGCTGATTATGTTCGGTTCCTGCCATTTCTGGTATTTCGGTTACATTTTGAAACACTGATGACGTTTATCAGGGGCTTGCAGGGTAGGGATAGGGTAGGGGTAGGGCGGTTACATTTTGAAACACTGATGATGTTTATCAGGGGCTTGCAGGGTAGGGGTACGGTAGGGGTAGGGCTTGTTTTCCCGGTCTGCTCACCCGGTCTGTTCTGCTTTCTAGATTCCTGGAATTGTTTGCCTAAGTTAGTTCGGGAGTTGTTTTGCAGCCCTGGTCCCTGCTGTCCTGGTCCCTTTCATTATGGTGATCTGTGACAGTGATCTTTGATGTTGCGATTGTTTGGGGGCACCACAAACCATATAAGGTAGAGAAATGAATTGATGCGTCTTCTGACTGCTCCACTGACCAGCTGTTCCCCATCTCTCTCTTTCTTTGGGCCTCCCCATTCCCAGGGACACAGCAATATGGAAATGAGGCCAATTGATAACCTTACAATGCCCTCTAAGTTGTTAAAGCAAACTAAAACTCCATACTTGTATACTGGAGTCCTTGTGGATGAACTCTGACCTACCTTAATAGTCAGAGGAGATGGAAAACCTAATTTAGGAGTTTGTACCTGCAACAATTACTGAGCCTTGGCCAATCCCAGCAGCCATACTTCAACCACTCATAGATGGCTGAGTGTTCACACCGTGTTCAAATAAAGCCAATGCCAACCTGTAACCAATCCAGCTGTTTCTGTATCTCATTGCCAATGTCTGTACGTCATTTCCTTTTTTCTTTTTTTTGTCTATCAATCTTTCACCACATGGCTATGCTACAGTCTCTGTGAATCAGCTGTGATTCTGGGGGCTGCCGGATTCGCAAATCATTCATTGCTCAATTGAATGCCTTTAAATTTAATTTGGCTGAAGTGTTATTTTTTTTTAATCAAAGTTTTCAAGTGAAAGGAAGTCACACGTCTCCCACTTCGAATCAAAAGCTAGAAATGATTCTGCTTAGGGAGGAAGGCATGCCAAAAGTCACGACAAGCTGAAAGCCAGGCCTCTTGCACCAAACAGTCAAAAAAAGTTGCAATTGCAAAGGAAAGTTCTTGAAGGAAATTAAAACTGCTACTGCAGCAAACACATGAATAAGAAAGTGAAGCAGCTGTATTGTTGGTGTGGAGAAAGTTTTAGTGGTGTGGATAGAAGATCAAAGCAGCCACTACATTCCCTGAACCAAGATTCAATCCAGAGCAAGGCCCTCACTCTTCAATTCTGTGAAGGCTGAGAGAGGTGAGGAAGCTGTAGAAGAAAAGTGTGAAGCTAGCAGAGCTTGGCTCATGAAGTTTAAGGAAAGAAGCTGTTTCCATCACATAAAAGTGTGAGGGGGAGCAGCAAGGGCTGATGGAGAAGCTGCAGCAAGTTATCCAGAGGCTCTAGCAGTGATCACGGATGAAGGTAACAACAGATTTTCAGTGTAGACAAAACAGCTTGAGATTAGAACAAGATGCCATCTAGAACTTTCATAACCAGAGAGAAGAAATCAATGCCTGGCTTCAAAGCTTCAAAGGAGTTCTCTGACTGTCTAGCAGGGGATTAATGCAGCTGGTGACTCTAAGTTGAAGCCAGTACTCATTTACCATGCTGCAAATTCTAGGATCCTTCAGAGTGATGCTAAATCTACTCTGCCTGTGCTCTAGAAATGGAAGCCTGGAAGGCAGCACATCTGTTTATAGCATGGTTTACTGAATACTTCAAGCCTCCTATTGAGAACTACTGCTCAGATAAGAAGATTCCTTTCAAAATATTATTGCCCACTGACAATGCACTTGGCAACCCAAGAGCTGTGATGAAGATGTACAAGGAGTTGAATGTCGTTTTCATGCCTGCTAACACATCCATTTTGCAGCCCATGGATCTTGGAGTAATTTCAACTTTCAAGTCTTATTATTTAAGAAATCCATTTCATAAGGCTATAGCTGCCACAGATAATGATTCCTTGAATAGATCTGGGCAAAGCAAACTAAACCACCTTTCTGGAAAGTATTCACCATTCTAGATGCCATTAAGAACATTTGTGGGGGCCGGGTACAGTGACTCACGCCTGTAATCCCAGCACCTTGGGAGGCCGAGGTGGGCGGATCACAAGGTCAAGAGATCGAGACCATTCTGGCCAACATGGTGAAACCCCATCTCTACTAAAAGTACAAAAATTAGCTGGGCGTGGTGGCGCTCGCCTGTAGTCCCAGCTCCTCAGGAGGCTGAGGTAGGGGAATTGCTTGAACCTGGGAGGCAGAGGTTGCAGTGAGCTGAGATCGTGGCACTGCACTCCAGCCTGGCGACAGAGCAAGACTCCGTCTCAGGA
>NW_012113364.1:3939500-3939856 GCF_000951035.1 Colobus angolensis palliatus | reverse complement strand
GAAAGGGGTCTCTTGAGATGAAATTTATTCCTGGTGGAGATGCTGTGAACACTGTTGAAATGGCAACAAAGGATTTAGAATATTCCATAAACTGAGTTGATGAAACAGCGGCAGAGTTTGTGAGCCCTGGCTCCAACTTTGGAAGAAGTTCTACACTGGGGAAAATGCTACCAAATAGCATCACAGGTTACAGAGAAATCTTTTGTGAAAGAAACAGTCAATCAATGAGGCAAACTTCATTTCCATCTTATCTTAAGAAATTGCTGGCCGGGTGCAGTGGCTCATGCCTGTAATCCCAGCACTTTGGGAGGCCGAGGCAGGTGGATCATGAGGTCAGGAGATCAAGACCGTCCTGG
>NW_012113364.1:3925763-3934034 GCF_000951035.1 Colobus angolensis palliatus | reverse complement strand
ATGGTCTTGATCTCCTGACCTCGTGATCCGCCCATCTCGGCCTCCCAAAGTGCTGGGATTACAGGCTTGAGCCACCGCGCCCGGCCCATTGCTTTTTTTTTTAGGCATAAGGCTATTGTACCCTTAATAGACTACAGGACAGTATAAACATAATGTTTATGTGCACTGCGGAACTCCACAATTTGTGTGGCTCATTTTATTGCAATATTCACTTTATTGCCGTGAATATCGCCAAAGTATGTCTGTGGTTTGTTATGGCCACCCGGGAGGATAATCCATGATCCTTTCTGCAAGCCTTTCGCTTGGAGTCTTACATCGACAATTCTTACCACCTTCTTAACTGGCCACCCTGCCTGTAGGCTCATGAATGCATCTCCCGCAGGCATGGCTGGATTAATTCACCTAAAGTGCAGATGTGTCCTGACCCTTCTCACCTGCCCCCAGCCTTGCCCCTGACGTTGTGTGGTCTTCTAACACCCAGAACACCACCAGGTGTTTGCTGCAGGTGTTGACTCAGCCAGTTCCATTCCAGGCTCCATCCCAGCACTTATCATTTGCACTGGCATGCAGTGTTCCCTCAACTCATGAGCTCCTGATCTCTGGTGTCTACCATAAAACCGGGCATCGAGTAGGCACTTTGTAAAGGTTTGTGACTCTGAACTCAAAAATTTAAAAGTACAAAGCCAGAGCCTCAGTCTCTGGTGAGGCAACCAGAGATGCTAGAAATTTCATATGGGGTTCCCTCAAAGCTGCCCTCTGCTAATAGCTACAGGCTCTGGAGTTAGGTCTGGAGCTGACCAGGCACCCTACAGGCATCCCCATCCCTCCTGTCTGGGAAACTGAGTCTGCAGAGGGCACAGTGAGCCAAGATCACGCCACTGCACTCCAGCCTCAGCGACAGAGTGAGACTCCATCTAAAAATAAAAATAGGCCAGGTGTGGTGGCTCACGCCTGTAATCCCAGCACTTTAGGAGGCTGAGGCGGGCGGATCACGAGGTCAGGAGATTGAGACCATCCTGGCTAACGCGGTGAAACCCTGTCTCTACTAAAAATACAAAAAAATTAGCTGGGCGTGGTAGCAGGCGCCTGTAGTCCCAGCTACTTGGGAGGCTGAGGCAGGAGAATGGCGTGAACCCAGGAGGCGGAGCTGCAGTGACCGAGATCGCGCCACTGCACTCCAGCCTGGGTGACAGAACAAGACCTCATCTCAAAATAAATAAATAAATAAACAAACAAATAAATAAATAAATAAAATACATAAAAATAAAAATAAAAATTGTTGGCCAGGCGCAGTGGCTCACGCCGGTAATCCCAGCACTTTGGGAGGCTGAGGCAGGCAGATCACAAGGTCAGGAGACTGAGACCATCCTAGCTAACATAGTGAAACCCCATCTCTACTAAAAAAATACAAAAAATTAGCTGGATGTGGTGGTGGGCGCCTGTAGTCCCAGCTACTCGGGAGGCTGAGGCAGGAGAATAGTGTGAACCTGGGAAGTGGAGCTTGCAGTGAACCGAAATCACGCCACTGCACTCCAGCCTGAGCGACAGAGCGAGACTCTGTCTCAAAAAAAGAAAATAAAAATTGTCATCCAGCAGTAACAAGATGTTTATGAACATGTTGGAAAAAAATGCTCGGTGCCGCAAAGAAGAACCAGCACTGAGACAAAGGAGCTCTCAGCAAGGCAATTTGCTCCTATAGGTAGGTGCGTCTCGTGAACGGAGCAATGGCGAGGGCACCCAGAACAAAGGAAACCATGGTTTGTATTATCTCTAACACAGCCTCTGCTTCTGTGTCTTTCCCCTGTCGCCTAGGGTTGGACCCCACAGTCTAAACTAGTCCCAATTGGCTAAACATTTAAACTTTCTTATATACGGTAGGCACATAAGAGGGGTGAGAAGAGACAGAAGGGGGCTTGTTTACCCGGGTACTGGGAAGGAAACCTATTACCTAATAAGAAAAGGAACGTGGACTGGGGTTGTAGCAAGTGCAGGCATGCCTAGGCATGTACAGACAAGTCGGGGGGCAGCAAAGACAAGTGGGTGCTTGGACAAGCTGTTCGAAGAGGGAACTTAACTGTATTTAACAATTTCACCCCTTTTGATTTTTATCACCTTTCCTCTTCAAACCTTTTTAACATGTTTTAACTTTGTTGTTCTGCTTGATCTTCTGAAAGAAGGAGCTTATCTGAATAAGGCGGGGGAGAATTGAGGAAAGTTTTGGTGAGCGTTGTCTCCATAAGTCTTTGTATTAACCCTCAAACACAGGGTATGAGGCAACATCCAACAAGAATTAGTACACTTCTAACAGTTGCCAGGGAGGTAACTATTGAAGTTACCAGCTTTTGCCACCCACCGAACCACTTTCCCGTGAGGCTTGTAAAGGGCTCATCTACTCTGGAGTTTTTGGCCAATTCCTCTGATAGAGAGGTAAGGCCCTACACGGCCTTTGTAATTGTCCACTGGGGGCTGTGTTTTTAGGGATGAAAGTACAACACTGGGTTCCAATCATGACAGAAACCTCACCTTTCTCTGCTAGTATCATGGCTAATGACATCCTATTTTCCCAGGCCATTTGATTGGTGGGTCCTCATGATTCAGCTATTCCTTTAATGGCATCTTTGGTATAGTCAACAGATCATTGCTGGTTATAGTCAATGTAATTTATCTAGTTTACATTTTTATTAATAGTTACCCACCAGAACCATGTGGATTCAAACTCTGCAGCTATTTGGTTTTGAGCTTTAAATTTATTTGGCACTCCTCGTGGAAGGCTGATGGCATTTATAGAAACTTGAGCATCAAGACTCACGAGGAGTCTCTCTCGGTTTACAGACCTTTGCTTTCTCTGGTTGATGAAATGCCAGGGTGAAAGAGATAGCCAATTGAATTACAGCACGAGTTTCGCTCCATTTACTTGGCAGAGTGTCCAGCAGGGGCCCACCACATCCCCTTGGGGATGGCTAAGGGCAGACTGATGGGTAAGCTATTGGGAGGGTCTAAGCTCTTTGCATCCCTTTTAGTCTCCAAGGAATGCTAAGTTTTCCCCCTGTCGTGAGAAACACCAGGTAAACTTGGCATTGGAAGGTGGAGGCTGGATGGCCCCTGGGGCCTGACCCACAGGGTGTTGAACTTCCACGAACAGCAGAGAAAGAGCTCGGCCCAATTTGTCTTCCCAGGCTGTGGGGTCTTGAAAAAGAGCTACCACACAGCTCATGCCCGATCGGCGGGGAGACTATCTGAGTGGAAAGGGGACGATCTGGGCCTGTGGTCTACCGTGCACACAAGCATAACAGTCGCTTTTGCTTAGGGTGTGGACGGAATATTTAATCCATTCCAGCCAGGCATTTGTATCTCAGTATCCTGTCTCCATCGCTAGGGTTTGTTTTAGATCTTTTACTTTTATAACGTACACCTTGGTTTTCTCATTCGGTATAGGAATAACAGGTGTAGTTCCTTCAGTAACACGAAGGTGAGGCTTTAGAGAGGTACAGCCTTCTGAGGAAGCCTAGCCCTGGGACTGAGTGTTCCAGAGAATATTGTACCAGGAATAGCAAGGTAGCCAACGATAAGGAATTTTACAAGGATCAGGTTGAGAGTGGAGTGAATACTAAGGGCAAAGATACTTTTCTGAAGAGGTTAATTTGCCTTTGACTTTGTGGGTCTCCACAAGGTATTGCTAAGTAAGCATCAAAGACAATAGTTTGCAGGGGAGGCTGACCTGATCACATTGATAGTAAGGTTTCTGACAGCGGAGTGAGGGAAGAAGCAGAGACAATAGAAGAGATATAAGAGGGTGAGACTTGATCCTAGAATGATGGCCTATGACTCTGGAGATGGTGGCACTTTCTTGACTCAGGTATGGTGAGTTCACCCTCTTTCTGCCGTTCAGACTGCGGTCTCAGTAGTTGGAAGCACTAGGTAGGGTCCTTCCTAAGCCGGTTCGCATTTCCCTTCTCTCCAGTTCTTAATGAGAACATGATCTCCAGGTTGATGCAGGTGTGCTGGGAGCTCCAGGGGTAGCAGCTGTACTAAAAGGCCTTTAGATCTGAGGGAAGAGAAAGTGGAAGATAGACCAAGTATATAGTTTTTGAGAAATTGATCTTCCATTTTCAGCGTAGGACTGTCAGCAGTAGAGTGTAAATAAGGCAACTTACATATTATTTTATAAGGGGATAAGCCGACATCTTTCCGAGGGGGCAGTCCTGACCCTTAACAAGGCAATGGGGAGGAGTCTCTAAAACTAGTTTGGTCAAGTGGCTCCTCGGAGTTCGGTTCATTCTCTGTGCTCTTCCTGATGAAGGTGAGTGCCAGGGAGTATGGTATTCCTATGTTATGTTTAGTACTTGGGCTAATTTTTTAATGACGTGCAGTGAAATGAGTCTCATTATCTGAATCAATATTTTCTATTAATCTAAACCTGGGTATAATATTTTTAATTAATGCTTTAACTACATTACTAGTGGTTGCACTTGGGAATAGCCTCTCTCTCCCCAGTGAGAAAGGTGATCTATTACTAGTAGGTACTTTAGGTGACCTATTTGGGGCATTTCAGTGTAATCAATTTGGACACTTTGGAATGGCCTTAATCCTGGGTCCCTTCCTCTAAGGGGTAACCTTCTTAGAGTTTGTTTATTTTTGTTGTTGTTGGTTTTTTACATATTAGGCAACTATCTGTAACTTGTTTTGCCAGAGTATAAATGTTTATACATCCATAGACTCAGAACTGCATTACTTATAGCTTGGGACTTAGACTGCTGAGCGGGGAGATGGTGGAGGCGCTGCTGGCCAGGCTCAGGCTGCTGTGAGGTCGGCTCTCCCTCATCAAGGGCCAGCACTGGGGTCCCAAGAACGGGGCAAGAGGACCGTGTGGGTGCTGCGGCACCCAGGCAGTCTTCTGCCTCCTTTGTCTCCTAGTTGCCGTCTTTCATAGTTCTTAATTTCTCTCCTCACCTGCTCACTCCCACTTTTTGTCTCTTTGTCTCCTGTCTCTTCCTCTCTCTTCCTTTTACACTCTCCCTCTCTCCCCAGTTTCACCTCTGTGTCTCTCTTTAATCTGTTTCTTCCACTCTCTCACTCATTCTCTTCCTCTCTCTCTCTCTCTCCAATCTTTCTGTCTAAATCTTTTATTGCCAGACTTAAGTCTCCCAGGAACGCTAAGTTTTCCCCCTGTCGCGAGAAACACAAGGTAAACTTGGCATTGCAAGGCGAGGCTGGATGGCCCCTGGGGCGTGACCCGCAGGGTGTTGAACTTCCGGGAACAGCAGAGAAAGAGCTTGGCACGATTTGTCTTCCCAGGCCGTGGGGGTCTTGAAAAAGAGCCACCACACAGCTCATGCCCGGTCGGCGGGGAGACTATCTAAGTGGAAAGGCGACGATCTGGGCTTGTGGTCTACCGTGCACACAAGCGTGACAGTCACTTTTGCTTAGGGTGCGGGCGGAATATTTAATCCATTCCAGCCAGGTGTTTGTATCTCGGTATCCTGTCTCAATTGCTAGGGTTTGTTTTAGATCTTTTATAAGGGACACCTTGATTTTAGCATGAGCTATAGGAATAACAGGTGTAGTTCCTTTAGTAAAATGAAGGTAAGGTTTTAGTGAGGTACAGGCTTCTTAAGGAAGGGTCTCTGCCTTAAGTCTTTATTTTCTCTGTCTCCCCCTCCCCCCCCTTTCTCTCTCTCCCCGTCTCTCTCCCCCCACTCCCCGTCTCTCGCCTCCCCTCCCCCTCTCCGCTCTCCGGTCTCTCTCCGAGCTCTCCCGTCTCTCTCTCTCTCTCCCGTCTCTCCCCCTCGTCTCTCCCCCTCTCTCCCCGCCTCCCGTCTCTCTCTCATCCCCCACTCCCTGTTTCCTCTCTCCCTCACGCTCAGTCTCTTCCTCTTTCTCTCTGGCTCTTCACATCTGCCCTTTCCGCCCCTTTCTCTTTCTGATTTCCATTCTCACTTTCTCCCTTCCTCCCTCTCCCACTTTCTCTTTCCTCTCTTCTTACATCTACTTTTGAGCTCCTCCTATTTCCTTTTACACTTGTGAAATGTCTGATACAACCAGACATTTTACTTGAAGACAAAACTCCTTTTCCTGTCTTCTTCTTTTACTACCATTTTCCTTCTTGCTTTTCAGACAACAGTAAAACTCTTAACAAAAATTTTGAAGTGGTTTTCTTTTAGTAGTCTAGAATACACTGTCATTCCATGGGTCTTTACCCTGAAATGCTACACTTTAAAAATGGCAATTTTCTTAATTGGCTTAAAAACAGTATGGCTTGGTTTTACTTGGTAAAGCTGGTGTGATTAAATATATATATGTGTGTGTGTGTATATATATGCGCGCGCGCGCGCGCACACACACACACACACACTGTCTAAATCTTTTATTGCCAGACGTAAGTCTCCAAGGAACGCTAAGTTTTCCCCGTCATGAGAAACACGAGGTAAACTTGGCATTGCAAGGCGAGGCTGGATGGCCCCTGGGGCCTGACCGGCAGGGTGTTGAACTTCTGGGAACAGCAGAGAAAGAGGTTGGTACAATTTGTCTTCCCAGGCTGTGGGGGTCTTGAAAAAGAGCCACCACACAGCTCATGCCCGGTCGGAAGAAAAATAGTTTAAAGACCTGCTAATTTGAAAAAGCATTAAAGTAAAAAAAAAAAAAAAAAAAAAAAAGCTAAAAACCACTTGAAAAGAAATTAATTGGCAGGTTAAATGAATGTAAAATGAGGAATGTACAGTGAAAAACCAACTAATATAAAGCATTCCAGTTGATAAAATTAAAAACCTACTTAGGCTTATAGTTTGTTTCTAAGGAAGTTATGTTTCAATGTAAATTTTGAAATACTTTAAACATTTCATGTAGATTTTGAGTGCCAATGTTAAATTTTCAAATTTTACATGCAAGGCGTATTAAAGAAACTCTGGTGCAATTCCAGTATTTGCAAAATTCTAAGCTTTGGTGAATATTGTAAATATTACAATTGATATTAGAAAACTAGGATGAATTCAGAATTAAGAGAACATCTATTTTATAAATATTTTCTTTGATTAAAAATACCAGGCTTGCATGTTCTAAATAATTCAAGAAAAGATTTTTTTAAAAAGGACTGCAATTTAACAGTAATCTGTATACCTTTAACTGCCATTAAAAAAAGAAAAAAAAAAAACAACCAAAAACAAGGAGAATGTTACAACTGGTATAAAGTAAACTTATGAGGCTTTTATTACAATAAAACAAAACTGTATACATTTATAAACAGTCTCTCCACCAGTTAACACACAGAGCCTTTTCTTTTTTTAATTATACTTTAAGTTCTGGGGTTGTACATGTGCCATGGTAGTTTGCTGCACCCATCAACCTGTCATCTACATTAGGTATTTCTCCTAGTGCTATCCCTCCCCTAACCCCCACCCTCTGACAGACCCCGGTATGTGATTCACCCCTCCCTGTGTCCATGTGTTTTCATTGTTCAACTCCCAATTATGAGTGAGAACACGTGGTGTTTGGTTTTCTGTTCTTGTATTAGTTTGCTGAGAATGATGGTTTCCAGCTTCAGCCATGTCCCTGCAAAGGACAGGAACTCATCCTTTTTTATGGCTGCATAGTATTCCGTGGTGTATATGTGCTACATTTTCTTTATCCAGTCTATCACTGATGGGCATTTGGGTTGGTTCCAAGTCTCTGCTATTGTGAACAGTGCTGCCATATACGTGTGCATGTGTCTTTATAGTAGAATGATTTATAATCCTTTGGGTATATACCCAGTAATGGGATTGCTGGATCAAATGGTATTTCTGGTTCTAGATCCTTGAGGAATTGCCACACTGTCTTCCACAATGGTTGAACTAATTTACACTCTCACCGATGGTGTAAAAGCATTCCTATTTCTCCACATC
The DNA here is from genome assembly GCF_000951035.1 of Colobus angolensis palliatus. Taxonomy (NCBI): domain Eukaryota; kingdom Metazoa; phylum Chordata; class Mammalia; order Primates; family Cercopithecidae; genus Colobus; species Colobus angolensis. Next base: position 3,926,157 of record NW_012113364.1, on the reverse strand, counting down.
CTCTCCAGCATCTGTTGTTTCCTGAGTTTTTAATGATCACCATTCTAACTGGCATGAGATGGTATCTCATTGTGGTTTTCATTTGCATTTCTCTAATGACCAGTGATGATGAGCATTTTTTCATGTTTGTTGGCTGCATAAACATCATTTTTTGAGAAGTGTCCGTTCATATTCTTCACCCACTTTTCGATGGGGTTTTTTTTCCTTGTAACTTTAAGTTCTTTATAGATTCTGGATATTAGCCCTTCGTCAGATGGATAGTTTGCAAAAATTTTCTCCCATTCTGTAGTTTGCCTGTTCACTCTGATGATAGTTTCTTTTGCTGTGCAGAAGCTCTTTATTTTAATTAGATCCCATTTGACCATTTTGGCTTTTGTTACCATTGCTTTTGGTG
>NW_012113364.1:3912697-3925082 GCF_000951035.1 Colobus angolensis palliatus | reverse complement strand
CTTATCAGCTTAAGGAGATTTTGGGCTGAGATGGGGTTTTCTAAGTATATAATCACGTCATCTGCAAACAGAGGCAATTTGGCTTCCTCTTTTTCCTAACTGAATATCCTTTAATTCCTTCTCTTGCCTGATTGCCCTGGCCATAACTTCCAATACTATGTTGAATAGGAGTGGTGAGAGAGGGCATCCTTGTCTTTTGCCAGTTTTTAAAGGGAATGCTTCCAGTTTTTGCCCATTCAGTATGATATTGGCTGTGTGTTTGTCATAAATAGCTCTTCTTATGTTGAGATACATTCCCTCAATACCTAGTTTATTGAGAGTTTTTAGCATGAATGGCTGTTGAATTTTGTCAAATGCCTTTTCTGCAGCAATTGAGATAATCGTGGTTTTTGTTGTTGGTTCTGTTTATGAGATGGATTACATTTACTGATTTGCATATGTTGAACCAGCCTTGCATCCCAGTTATGAAGCCAACCTGATCGTGGTGGATAAAGCTTTTTGATGTGCTGCTGGATTCAGTTTGCCAGTATATTATTGAGGATTTTCACATCCATGTTCATCAGGGATATTGGCCTAAAATTTTCTTTTTTTATTGGTCTCTGCCAGGTTTTGGTATCAGGATGATGCTGGCCTCATAAAATGAGTTAGGGAGGATTCTGTCTTTTTCTATTGTTTGGAATAGTTTCAGAAGGAATGGTACCAGCTCCTCTTTATACCTCTGGTAGAATTCGGGTGTGAATCCATCTGGTCCTGGACTTTTTTTGGTTGGTAGGCTATTAATTACTGCCTCAATTCCAGAACTTGTTATTGGTCTATTCAGGGATTTGACTTCTTCCTGGTTTAGTCTTGGGACGGTGTATGTGTCCAGGAAATTATCCATTTCTTCTGGATTTTCTAGTTAATTTGCATAGAGGTATTTATAGTATTCTCTGATGATAGTCTGTATTTCTGTGGGATCAGTGGTAATATCCCCTTTATCATTTTTATTGCATCTATTCTTCTCTCTTTTCTTCTTTATTAGTCTAGCTAGCAGTCTATTTTGTTGATCTTTAAAAAAAATTAAAAAAAAAAAACCAGCTCCTGGATTCACTGATTTTTTTTTTTTTTTTTTTGAAGGGTTTTTCATGTTTCTATCTCCTTCAGTTCTCCTCTGGTCTTAGTTATTTCTTGTCTTCTGTTAGCTTTTGAATTTGTTTGCCTTGCTTCTCTAGTTCTTTTAATTTTGATGTTAGGATGTCGATTTCAGACCTTTCCTGCTTTCTCTTGTGGACATTTAGTGTTGTAAATTTCCCTGTACACACTGCTTTAAACGTGTACCAGAGATTCTGGTACATTGTGTCTTTGTTCTCATTGGTTTCAAAGAACATCTTTATTTCTGCCTTCATTTTGTTATTTACCCAGTAGTCATTCAGGAGCAGGTTGTTCAGTTTCCATGTAGTTGTGCAGTTTTGAGTGAATTTATCAATCCTGAGTTCTAATTTGATTGCAGTGTGGTCTGAGAGACTGTTATGATTTCCATTCTTTTGCATTTGCTGAGGAGTGTTTTACTTCTGATTATGTGATCACTTTTAGAATAAGTGCGATGTGGTGCTGAGAAGAATGTATATTCTGTTGATTTGAGGTGGAGACTTCTGTAGATGTCTATTAGGTCTGCTTGGTCCAGAGCTGAGTTCAAGTCCCAGATATCCTTGTTAATTTTCTGTCTCATTGATCTATCTACTGTTGACAGTGGAGTGTTAAAGTCTCCCACTATTATTGTGTGGGAGTCTAAGTCTCTTTGTAGGTCTCTAATAACTTGCTTTATGAATCTGAGTGCTCCTGTATTCGGTGCATATATGTATTTAGGATAGTTAGCTCTTCTTGTTGCATTTATCCCTTTACCATTATGTAATGCCCTTCTTTGTCTCTTGATTTTTATTGATTTAAAGTCTGTTTTATCAGAGACTAGGATTCCAACCTGTGCTTTTTTTTTTTTTTTTTTTTTGCTTTCCATTTGCATGGTAAATATTCCTCCATCCCTTTATTTTGAGCCTATGTGTGTCTCTGCACGTGAGATGGGTCTCCTGAATACAGTACACCAATGGGTCTTGACTCTTTATCCAATTTGACAGTCTGTGTCTTCTAATTGGGGCATTTAGCCCATTTACATTTATGATTAATATTGTTGTGTGTGAATTTGATCCTGTCATTATGATGCTAGCTGGTTATGTTGCCCATTAGTTGATATGGTTTCTTCACAGCATCGATGGTCTTTACAATTTGGTATGTTTTTGCAGTGGCTGGCACTGGTTGTTCCTTTCCATGTTTAGTGCTTCCTTCAGGAGCTCTTATAAGGCAGGCCTGGTGGTGACAAAATTTTTCAGCCTTTTCTTGTCTGTGAAGGGTTTTCTTTTTCCTTCACTTATGAAGCTTAGTTTGGCTGGATAGGAAATTCTGGGTTAAAAATTCTTTAAGAATTTTGAATACTGGCCCCCACTCTCTTCTGGCTTGTAGGGTTTCTGTCAAGAGATCCGCTGTTAGTCCAATGGGCTTCCCTTTGTGGGTAACCTGACCTTTCTCTCTGGCTGCCCTTAACATTTTTTTCCTTCATTTCAACCTTGGAGAATCTGATGATTATGCGTCTTGGGGTTGCTCTTCTCGAGGAATATCTTTGTGGTGTTCTCTGTATTTCCTGAATTTGAATGTTGGCCTGCCTTGTTAGGTTGGGTAGGTTCTCCTGGAAAATATCCTGAAGAGTGTTTTCCAACTTGGGTCCATTCTCCCTGTTATTTTCAGGTACAACAATCAAATGTACATTTGGCCTTTTCACATAGTCCCATATTTCTTGGAGGCTTTGTTCCTTTCTTTTCACTCTTTTTTCTCTAATCTTGTTTTCTTTATTTCATTGAGTTGATCTTCAATCTCTGGTATCCTTTCTTCCGCTTGATCAATTCAGCTATTGATAGTTGTGTATGCTTCAATAAATTCTCGTTTTATGTTTTTCAGCTCTATCAGGTCATTTATGTTCTTCCCTAAACTGGTTATTCTAGTTAGCAATTCTTCTAGCCTTTTTTCAAGGTTCCTAGCTTCCTTGCATTGGGTTAGAACATGCTCCTTTAGCTCGGAGGAGTTTGTTATTACCCACCTTCTGAAACCTACTTCTGTCAATTCGTCAAACTCATTCTCCATCCAGTTTTGTTTCCTTGTTGGCAAGGAGTTGTGATCCCTTGGAGGAGAAGAGGCGTCCTGGTTTTTGGAGTTTTCGGCCTTTTTGTGCTAGTTTCTCCCCATCTTCATGGATTATTTACCTTTGGTCTTTGATGTTGGTGACCCTCGGATGGGGTCTCTGAGTAGATGTCCTTTTTGTTGATGTTGCTACTATTCGTTTCTATTTGTTAGTTTTCCTTCTAACAGGCCCCTCTTCTGCAGGTGTGCTGGAGTTTGCCGGAGGTCCACTCCAGACCCTGTTTGCCTGGGTATCACCAGTGGAGGCTGCATAATAGCAAAGATTGTTGCCTGTTCCTTCCTTTGGAAGCTTTGTCCCAGAGGGGTACCCACCAGATGCCAATGTGAGCTCTTTTGTATGAGGTGTCTGTTGGCCCCTACTGGGAGGTGTCTCCCAGCCAGGAGACATGGGGGTCAGGGACCCACTTGAGGGAGCCTGTCCCTTATCAGAACTCCAACACTGCTGGGAGATCCACTGCTCTATTAAGAGCTGTCAGGCAGGGACGTTTAAGTCTGCTGAAGCTGCACCCACAGCCTCCCCTTCCCCCAGGTGCTCTGTCCCAGGGAGATGAGGGTTTTACCTATAAGTCCCAGATGGCAGCTGTTGCCTTTTTTTCAGAGATGCCCTGCCCAGAGAGGAGGAAATCTAGAGAGGCAGTCTGGCCTCAGTGGCCTTTTTGAGCTGAGGTGGGCTCTGCCCGGTTTGAACTTCCCAGGGCTTTGTTTACACTGCAAGGGTAAAACCACCTACTCAAGCCTCAGCAATGGCAAACACCCCTCCCCCCACCAAGCTTGAGCATCCCAGGTCAACCTCAGACTGCTGTGCTAGCAGCGAGAATTTCAAGCCAGTGGATCTTAGCTTGCTGGGCTCCATGGGGGTGGGACCTGCTGAGACAGGCCCCAGAGGCAATCTCCTGGTCTGCCAGTTGTGAAGACTGTGGGAAAAGTGCAGTATCTGGGTCAGATTGCACTATTCCTCCTGATCCAGTCTCTCAAAGCTTCCCTTAGCTAGGAAAGGGAAATCCTCTGACCCCTTACACTTCCCAGGTGAGGCGACCCCGCGCCCTGCTTTGTCTCGCCCTCTGTGGGCTGCACCCACTGTCCAACCAGACCCAATGAGATGAACCAGGTACCTCACTTGGAAATGCAGAAATCACCCACCTTCTGTGTCGATCTCGCTGGGAGCTGCAGACCGGAGCCTTCCTGTTTGGCTATCTTGCCAGCAAGTCCCACATAGAGCCTTTTCTACACTCAAGTTTCTTTCCATTTGCCACCAGAGGGGGCTTTGTCCCTCCCTCTCTGGATGCCGGGCAGTGTCTGGTGTGTCTTTATGCTCTTGCTCTCCTCTGCCATCTGCATGCCAGAGCCGCCTTTGTTAGCATTTTCACTAACTTCTACCTGAGTAGCACTGGAAACTGTGGATGCCCTCCTTGGGCTGGGAGTTTCCTAGCAGAGGGGAGGGTCCCCTTACACTTTTTGTGCACCTCTGGCAGGCTCTGCCTCAGCCTGAGCGGGGAGGGAGGTAGGGTCAGGAGTGTTAGGCGGCTTAGAGGAGTTGGCTTGTGGCTTACTTCCTGCAGTCATTAGGAGGTAAAGGAGGGCCGGCCCCTGCCACCAACATAGGGTGTAATCTATTTCCTCCTGGGAGGCAGGACTCTTGTCATTAATATGTTCTACTGAAAGCTGACAAATCTATTCCTTATTTGACCCAAACTTTGGCCAGAAAACTGAGGATCTGAGGATTCGTTCTTGGTTCCAAATAAAACAACAATATTTTATGATCTGTTGCTTTTTTTTTTTTTTTTAAATGTTTGAGCCTTTGTAATTCTCCTTTTACTAGGGGTATTTGCCATCCTGGAAGTTAATGGGGGCTCAGTCTCTCCTATTAGGCATTTTTTTTGCACTTCCGTCTTGGAGGTTAATGGGAGCTCAGTTTCTCGTATTAGAGATGCCTTGTACCCCTTTCCCTGGAGGCTCAACCCCACTACTGGGGATTCCTTGGACCTTCACATACTTTCAACCTCCAAGATATTCTGACCACCAAGGAATACTTCACCCTCCCCCACCCACGGCTTTTCTTGCCTTGGTATGTCCCGACCAAAGAATTCTTCACTGCCCCCCACCTCCGCCGCTTTTCTTATCTTGGTCCTGACCACCAAGGAAATACTTTGCCGGCTCCCGTGGCCTTTCTTACCTTGTTCTGTGCCAGAGTTACCTGATCGCCACGGTAACTGAAGGCCTTTTTTTCCTGCGTTGCGGAGAGTCCAGGTTTATTCATCACACTGGGTGGGTCCTGATTCCTTACCCCTGAGGCCGCCACAACAAGGCAGCGGGAGGCGTCTCCTCACAAGAGGTGATCAGAGACCCTTTCCCGGGGGAGAATGAGTTTCCCCATAGGGCCACAACATTTGTTGGAAATGAATGCTTGGTGCCACAAAGAAGAACCAGCACTGAGACAAAAAATCTCTCAGCAAGGCAATTTATGCCCATAGGAGGGTGCATCTCACAGATGGAGCAACCGTGAGGGCACCCAGAACAAAGGAAAGCAGGGGTTTTAATTATCTGCAACGCAGCTTCTGCTTCTTTGTCTTTCCCCTGTTGGTGAGGGCTGGACCCCACAGTCTAAACTAGTCCCGACTGGCTAAACATTTAAACTTTCTTAGATAAGGTTGGCACATAAGAGGGGTGAGAAGAGAGAGAAGGGGGCTCATTTATGGGGGTACTAGGAAGGGAACCTATTCCCTAATAAGGAAAGGAATGTGGACTGCGTTGTAGCAAGTTCAGGAATGCCTAGGCATATTCAGACAAGTTGGGGTGCAGCAAAGGCAAGGAGCTATTTAGAATTATAGGATGGATGGAGAACAGGGAAACTGGATAAGCTGTTTGAAGAGGGAACCTAACTGTATTTAACAAACAGAACGTTTAATTAATGAACTTGTAACTTTTATGAAGTGTTTCATAGCGTTTCAGTTTTGTGGCTTTCTTTTTATTCTCATTTCTGCAGGCTCCCAGTAGCTCTGGCCTTGGGCCCTGCGTCCACTGGGCTTGATGCTCCTAGTGAGAGGTTCCTGACCTCAAAGTCCCCCTTCATCGCCCCATGATGAGGGGGACTGGGAGCTGCTGGTAGAAGTGGGAAGGCTCTAAGTGTGCCCAGTGGGCTCTTGGTAAAGGAAATAGACCAGAGCTCTTTTCCGGACAGTGAGCACAACAGTACCTTCAGGTCAGAGTAGTTGAGTTGGTGAGACAGCCAGGGTACCCCTTCCCAAGTCCCACGAAGAAGAAGGAGAGGAGAGGAGGCTGGTAACCCAATCACTGGGTCAACCATGACATAGCTCTCATGGGACCATCTCCAAGCTCTGCTGTAGGGAGAGGGGAGGCCAGCATCAAGGTCCTGCCCTCTCCTTCAGAGAAGGGTCATTTGGAAGGAGGGATAGGTCCCGGGTCACATGGGACTGCACAGAGTTGTCACTGGAGCCCAGAGATCACAGCACCAGGCCCAGTCCAACCTAGAGAAAGAGGCTTACAGTGCCTGGGTGACACTGGGAGAAGCAAAGAGCTCAGGTGTGGGCCTAAGACAGATCTGGGTTGGTATCTTGGCTGGTTCTTTATGAGCTGTGGCCTCAGACATGTTTCTGAACCTTGGCTTTCCTTCATATATAAAATCAGAATAATTCAGAGTTGCTAGAAGGTGTTGGGGGCCATTAAAACAGATTACTGAGCTTGGCAGTTTCTCAGAAAGTGACACAGAATTTCCATGTGGTTCAGCAATTTCACTTCTAGGGCTATGCCCTGGAGAACTGAAAATAGGAACTCAAACACATGTGCCAAAATGTTTATAGCAGCACTAGTCACAATAGCCAAGAAGTGGAAACTACCCAAATGTCCCTCCACTGAGGAATGAATAAGCAAAATGTAGCCTATCCCTACAATACAGCACCATTCGCCCTAAAAAGAAAGGAGATTCTGATCCATGGACGAACAGGGATGAACACTGAGGACATTATGCCAAGTGGAATCAGCCAGACACAAAAGGACACACGCTATATGATACAGTTCGGATCTGTGTCCCCACTCACATCTCATATTGAATTGTCATTTCCAGTTTTGGAGATGGGGCCTTTTGGAAGGTGAGTGGATCATGGAAGCAGACCTTTCTCATGGAGAATTTAGCACCGTTCTCTTGCTACTATCCTCGCAATAGTGAGTGAGTTCTCACGAGATCTGATTGTTTGAAAGTGTATAGCACCCCCCTCACTCTCCTGTTTTCACTGTGTAAGACACCTGCTCCTCCCTGCCTTCCACCGTGATTGTAAGTTCCCTGAGGCCCTCCCAGAAGCAGATACCGCCATGCTTCCTGTACAGCCTGCAGAACTATGAGTCAATTACACCTCTTTTCTTATTGATTACCCAATCTCAGGTATTTCTTTATAGCAATGCAAAAACCAACGAATTCACCATATAATTCCACTTACGTAAGGTACCTAGAATAGGCAAATTCATAGAGACAGTAATAGAATAAAGGTTACCAGGGGACAGGGGGAGAGGAGGATTAGGAGTTATCATCTGTTGGGTACAATGTTTCTGGTTGGGATGATGAAAAAGCTCTGGACGTAGTGATTGCACAACATTGTGAATGTACTTAATGTCACTGAATTTCAGACTCAAACATGGTTAAAATGATAGATTTTATGTTATATATATTTTACCACAACATAAATTAATGGATAAAAATATAGTAAAGGAGGCCGGGCATGGTGGCTCATGCCTATAATCCCAGCACTTTGGGAGGCCAAGGTGGGCGGATCACGAGGTCAGAAGGAGATTGAGACCATCCTGGTTAACACGGTGAAACCCTATCTCTACTAAAAAATTAGCCGGGCGTGGTGGCGGGCTCCTGTAGTCCCAGCTACTTGGAAGGCTGAGGCAGGAGAATGGCATGAACCTAGGAGGCGGAGTTTGCAGTGAGCTGAGATCACACCACTGCACTCCAGCCCGGGCGACAGAGCGAGACTCCGTCTGAAAAAAGAAAAAAAAAATACATATATATATATTAAAGGAATGAAGTACAATAGTCCCCCTTTGTCCTTGGGGGATACATTTCAAGAATCCCAGTGGATGCCTGAAACGCTTTTCTTCAGTCGGATCCCTGAGCCAGCTACTAAATGATTAACGGGCAGATAGCATCCACCTACGGTGCGAATATAATGAACCAGGAGATGACTCACCTCCCGGGCAGGATGGAGTGGGACTGTGTGAGACTTCAGCATACTTCTCACAATGGCATGGGATTTGAAACGTATGAATTGTGTATTGTTGGAATTTTCCATTTAATATTTTTAGATCACAGTTGACTGTAGGTAACTCAAACCCCAGAAAGCAAAACTCCAGATAAAGAGGGACTACTGTACTAATATAATATTTGGTAGGGAGTGGGTCAACCTAAAGCATTACTTTACGTGAAAGAAGCCATATACAAAAAGATGGCACATTGTTTATGATTTGATTTATATGAAATATCCAAAAATAGGCAAATATATAAATTAGCTCCACTCAACCATGTCACAAGGTATATATATACATGAGGGGTCTTCAAAAAGTTCATGGAAAACGTATGTTGTGAAAGAACTATGCATGGATTTCAAAACCTTTTGATACCAAAATCAACTTGTACTAACTTGTTACAACATGTCTGAACAGGATCCAGTTCGAGTCATTAAGAAAGATAAGGCCAGGCATGGTGGCTCACGCCTGTAATCCCAGCACTTTGGGAGGCCGCGGTGGGCAGATCTCCTGAGGTCACGAGTGTGAGACCAGCCTGCCCAACATGGCAAAACCCCACCTATACTAAAAATACAAAAAATTAGCTAGGCATGGTGGTGGGCACCTGTAATCCCAGCTATTCAGGAGGCTGAGGCAGGAGAATCACTTGAACCCAAGAGCCAGAGGTTGCAGTGAGCCGAGGTCACGCGACTGCACTCCAGCCTGGGTGATAAGAGCAAAACTCCATCTCAAAAAAAGAAAAAAAAAAAAAAGATAAAACATCAGTTTGAAAAGCACCCCATCAGAGCACATGAATTCTGCTACAATTGAAGCAAGAACAAACATGAAATTTATGGAGAAAGTTGGATGCACTGGCTTGCACCTGTAATCTCAGATACTCAGGAGACTGAGGCAGGAGAATTGCTTTGAGTCCTTGGATGAGACAATGTTTTCCTTTATAGGACACCAAAAGCACAAGCAACCAAAGAGAAAGAGATAAGTTGGACTTCACCAAATTTTGTTTGGGGTTGGGGGAGTCTCACTCTGTGAGTGAGGCTGGAGTGCAATGGCATGATCTCGGCTCACTGCAACCTCCATCTCCCAGATTCAAGCGATTCTCCTGCCTCAGCCTCCCGAGTGGCTGGACCTACAGATGCACACCACCACACCTGGCTGATGTATTTGTAGTAGAGACAGGGTTACGCCATGTTGACCAGGCTGGTCTCGAACTTCTAACTCAGGTGATCTGCCCGCCTCAGCCTCTCAAAGTGCTGGGATTACAGGCGTAAGCCACTGTGCCCGGCCAAAATTGTCTTTTAAAAACTGTTTTTTCAAAAAACACTATCAACTAGGTGAAAAAATAACCCACAGAATGGGAGAAAAATATTCAAAAATACAACAAGGGTCTAATGTGCAGAATATAAAAAGAACTCTTACAGCTCAATCATTGAAAGACAATGCAATTTTTTTTTCACAGACAGTCTCACTCTGTCACCCAGGCTGGAGTGCAGTGGCAGCCTTCAGCTCCTTGCAGCCTTGAACTCCTGGGCTCAAGTGATCCTCCTGCCTCAGCCTCTTTAGTATCTGGGACTGCAGGTTTATGTCACTATGCCCTGCTTGCTCTTTTCTTTTCTTTCTTTCTTTCTCTCTCTCTCTCTCTTTCTTTCTCCCTCTTTCTCTTTCTTTCTCTCTTTCTTTCTTTTCTCTGTCTTTATTTTTTTTTTATTTTTGAGATGGAGTCTTGCACTTTCACCCAGGCTGGAATGCAGTGCAGTGGCGCAATCTCGGCTCACTGCAAGCTCCGCCTCCGGGGTTCACAGCCATTCTCCTGCCTCAGCCTCCCGAATAGCTGGGGCTACAGGCGCCCGCCACCACGCCCAGCTATTTTTTTTTTATTTTTAGTAGAGATGGGATTTCACTGTGTTAACCAGGATGGTCTCAATCTCCTGACCTCGTGATCCACCCACCTCAGCCTCCCAAAGTGCTGGGATTACAGGCATGAGCCACCGCTCCCGGTCTCTCTCTCTCTCTCTCTCTCATTTGAGTTGAGGGGTCTCATTATGTTGCCGAGGCTGGTTTTGAACTCCCAGCCTCAAGTAATCCTCCTGCCTCAGTCTCCCAAAATGCAGGAATTACAGGTGTGAGCAACTGTGCCCAGCCCTGATGTTTAAAATAAGCAAAGGATCTGCTTAGTGGGGGCATTTAGACATTTCTCCAAGAAAGATATATCAATGGCCAATAAACACATGAAAAGATGCTGAACATGATTAGTCCATTAGGGAAATTCAAATAAAACTCAACGAGATACCACCTCACACCCACCTCACTCCCATTGTTGGCAAAAAGACAGTAACAAGTATGGTCAAAGATTGTGCAAAATGTGGAATCCTCATATATCGCTGGTGGGAATATAAAATGGTAGAGCACTCTGTAAAACAGTCTGGCAGTCCTTAAAAAGGCTAAACATATGGCCGGGAGCGGTGGCTCATGCCTGTAATCCCAGCATTTTGGGAGACCAAGGCAGGTGGATCACCTGAGGTCAGGAGTTGGAGACCAGCCTGGCCAACATAGTGAAACCCCGTCTCTACTAAAAATAACAAAATTAGCCTGGCTTGGTGGCAGATGCCTGTAATCCCAGCTACTCAGGAGGCTGAGGTAGGAGAATCACTTGAACCCAGGAGGCAGAGTTTGCAGTGAGCCGAGATTGAGCCACTGCACTCCAGCCTGGGCAACAGAGTGAGACTCCCTCTCAAAAAAAAAAAAAAACGGATTAAACATAGAGTTTCCCAGTAATTTTACTTACATGTATGTATAAATGCAACAGAAATGAAAACACATGTCCACACAGAACCGTGTATATGAATGGTCGTAACAATAGCTTTATTCATGGTAGGTAGAAAGCGGAAACAATTCAAATGCCTGTTAACAGATCGATTCATAAACAAAGTGTGCTGTATCTATACAAGGACTATACTAATCCATATTACTCCATCATAGAAAGGAGTAAAATACTAATACATAGCCAGGTACTGTGGCTCATGCCTGTAATCCTAGAACTTTGGGAGGCAGAGGTAGGCGAATCCCTTGAACCCAGGAGTTCAAGACCAGCCTGGACAATAGAGCAAGACCCCGTCTCTATAAAAAATTTAAAAATTAGCCAGGCATGGTGATGCACACCTGAGGTCCCAGCTATTTGGGAGGCTGAGGTGGAAGGATTGCTTGAGCCCAGGAGTTTGAGGCTGCAGTGAGTTGTCATCGCACCACTGCACTCCAGCCTCAGCAATGGGGTGAGCTCCTGTCTCTTTAAAAGAAAAGAAAAAAAAAAAAAATACATGCCACAACATGAAAAAAACTTAAAAACATCCAGTCACAAAGATCACACGTGTTGTATTATTCCATTCCTATAAAACGTTCAGAGTAGGCAAATCCAGAAAGTAGATTCGTGCTTGCCAGGGGGTAGGGAAAGGGGGAGTAAGCTTTTTCTTGGCTGATGAAAATGTTCCAGATTACACAGTGGTAATAGTTGTACAACTTCATGAATGTAGTAAAAACCACCTCAACGTGGTGAATTTTTATGGTATGTGAATTCTATCACAATAAAAAATTAGAATAATGTTGCTGTAGTACTTAGGTTTAAATAACTACAGAAATAATAAAATTCAATCAAATTGTCAAAAAAAAAGAAAAAAAGAAAAAAAGACACCAGTCCACAGGGTCCCCCGCTCCAGGGACACATATCAAATTCTTTTTTTTATTATTTATTATTTTTTTTTGAGACGGAGTCTCGCTCTGTCGCCCAGGCTGGAGTGCAGTGGCCGGATCTTGGCTCACTGCAAGCTTCGCCTCCCGGGTTCACGCCATTCTCCTGCCTCAGCCTCCCGAGTAGCTGGGACTACAGGCGCCCGCCACCTCGCCCAGCTAG
>NW_012113364.1:3898225-3911212 GCF_000951035.1 Colobus angolensis palliatus | reverse complement strand
TGGGGGCTGGGTGGGGCAGGTACAGCTAGGGAATCAGCAGGGGATAAATGAGGAAACCATCCAGAAGCGCTCAGGACCAGGCTGAGGTCAGACCCAGTGACCTGCTTGTCGCTGTTCTGTGGCTTTCCTGGAGCAGACTCTAGGGAGGTTAGAATTGGGCCGGGCATAGAAGATGAGACCAGGGACCAACCCTGGATCTTGGCAGCACAGCTGGAGAGAAAACAAAGATCCACGCCCACCCCATCAACTTGAACAGCCCATGCCTATCTGTACAATTCACCCCCATATTGCAAGTGAGCCCGCTAAGCCTGAGACGAACCCTCATGAGAGACCACGGAGGCCCCCCGCGCTGGTCACTAGGAACACTCCATTGCCTGGAATGCTTCCTTTGAGTGCAAACGGATGTAGCAACTTAGGGTTTCTGTGGATGGCAATAGGAAATGAACTCACGAGAGTTTAAGGCCCATTTCAGAATGACTCTCCTGTAAGAAAAATGTGCATGCCAACCATGCAAGCTTAGAGGAAGCAAACGAATTAGAGCAGCAACTGTCCACATTAGGAAGGAAAAACAGAGGAAGGAAAGGGAGAAAGAGAAGGAAGGGAATGGGGAGAGAAAAGAAGGAAGTCCATTCATTGAGCTGGACGGAATGGGGCGTTTATAGCAAGTTGATCTGATTTCTGGAGAGCTAGCCCAGATGCATCGTCACCTTCAGAGCTATGTCACTCGTTTCCGGAGGGATGCCCCTGAACAGAGGCAGCGGTTTTGCCCAGGGGTTTGCCAAAACCACGTTCCCATCCAAACAGGCTTGCGCTGGAGCGCACACGGCGGGTCCCGCTAAAAATCTGTTCTCATGGCGCCCTCTGGTGTCCAGATCGTGCAATAGCAGGAAGCCCGGATGGTTCCTCTGCAAAGGAGCTTCGCTGCTGTAGGGACGCAGCAGTCACCACCATCGCCCAAGCCTTGCGAGGAGTGCCTCAGCCTCGCTAACCTTTACATACGTCCTCAGATCCCAGCTGCGATGAGATGAGATGATGTAGGGCTGAGGTCCTAGTTGTGCAAATGGGACCAGAGATGCCTTATCCAGGGATACATCACCGGTGTCAGGTCAGGGAAGATTTTTATTAAATAGTCATCCCTCAATTTATAATAATAGAAGGAAAAATCTGGCTGAGCGCGGTGGCACATGTTTGTAATCCCAGCGCTTTGGGAGGCCGAGGCAGGAGGATTGCTTGAGGCCGTGAGTTTGAGAGCAGCCTCGGCCATATAGGGAGACCCTGTCTCTACAAAAAACTTTTTAAATTGTCTAGCATGGTGTCACGTGCCTAGAATTCCAGCTACTTGGGAGGCTGAAGCCAGAGGATTGCCTAAGCCCAGGAATTCGAGGCTGCAGTGAGCTAAGCCACTGTACTTAACTCCAGTCTGGGCAACAGAACAAGACCCTGTCTCTTTAAAACATACACAGAAACATGCACACACACACACACGTAGGGTAAATGCTGCGGACACTTTGTACAGGAACCCTAATCCTTACAGCTTTCCTTTTTGCACTGGACAGCCGAGGAATGGCAGGCTTCGAGAACAGGCTCTGGTAACAAGTTATAAGCACAGAGCTGGAATTTGAGGCCAATGCTAGTTTTCTCCCACATCCCTCAGCCACATAATGCTAACTCCTAGTGAAATGTTTGTTAAGGAGCTGGTGCAGGCTCCTGACATCAGTATTAAGAAGAGATGCCTTTGGCCATGTGAGCTGGCTCACACCTGTAATCCCAGCACTTTGGGAGGCCAAGGCGGGCAGATCACCTGAGGTCAGGAGTTTGAGACCAGCCTGGCCAACATGGTGAAACCCATCTCTACTAAAAATATACAAAAATTAGCTGGGTGTGGTGGTGGGCAACTGTAATCCCAGCTACTCAGGAGGCTGAAGCAGGAGAATTGCTTGAACCCAGGAGGCAGAGGTTGCTGTGAGCCGAGATCGCACCACTGCACTCCAGCCTGGGCAACAGAGTGAGACTCCGTCTCAAAAAAAAAAAAAAAAAAATTCCCCCAAAAGTATTGAAAACAAGTATTCAAAGAAATGTTTGTACACGAATATTCATAACTGTGTTTCCACAACAGCCAAAAGATGGAAGCAACCACATGTCTGCCCAGCAACTGATGAATCAATAAACAAAATGTTTTGCACACACAGTGGGTATCATTCAAGCCATAAGAAGGAATGGAGCTTTGATATGTGCTACAATGTGGACGAACCTTGAAACATGTTAAGTGACACTATTCACAATAGCAAAGACATGGAATCAATTTAAGTGCCCATCAATGGTAGACTGGATAAAGAAAATGTGATATATATATATCTATAGATATATAGATATATATATACACACACACACATACCATGATTTCCTTCTTTTTGTATAGTATACCATGGTGTGTGTATGTATATATGTGTATATATACACACATGCATATAGATATATGTGTGTGCATGTGTGTATATATAGATATACGTGTTTATATATGTATGTGTATATATGTATGTGTGTATATGTGCAGATATATACGTGTGTGTATGTGTATATATACATACAGATACATACTACACATGTATATATATACATACATACACACACATATATATATATACCATGATGAATATGGTATATATATTTATGGTACACCATGGAATACTATGCAGCCATAAAAAATGAAATCATGTTCTTGACAGCAACATGGGTGCACCTGGAGATCATCAACCTAAGTGAATTAACACAGAAGCAGAAAACCAAATAGCACATGTTCTTACTTGTAAGTGGGATGTATACATTGGGTTCACATGGACATAAAGATGGCAACAATAGACACTGGGGATTACTGGAGGGTGGAAGGAAGATGGGGGCAAGCATTGAAAAACTGTCTATTGGATACCCTGCTCACTACCTGAGTGGTGGGATCGTTCGTACCCCAACCTCAACATCAGGCAATATACTCAGGCAACAAACCTGCACATGCATTCTCTGAATTTGAAATAACAGTTGAAATTATTTTAAGAAAAGAAAAAGAAAACATGCTAAGTGAAATAAGCCAGACAAGAAGGTCACAGATTATCTGTGAAATGTATAATATTTATATGAAATATCCAGAATTGGCAAACCCATGTAGGTGCAAAGCAGATTAATGGTTGCTGGGGGCTGGAGACGGGATTTGCAGTAACTGCTTAATGGGGACAGGGTCCCCTTTTAGGGTGATGAAATATTTTGGAATCATAGAGATGGCGGCTGCACAAAGTTGTGAATGTACTGAATGCCACTGAACTGTACACTTTCAAATGGTTCATTGATGTTATGTAAATTTCATTTCAAAACTTCTTCTTGAGGCTGGGTGCGGGGGCTCATGCCTGTCATCCCAGCACTTTGAGAGGCTGAGGCGGGAGGATTGCTTGAGCCCAGGAGTTCAAGACCAGCCTGGTAACATGTTGAATGCCTTCTCTACAAAAAAATACAAAAAATTAACCACACATGGTGGTTGCGCGCCTGTAATCTCAGCTACTTGGGAGACTGAGGCAAGAGAATCACTTGAATCCGGGAGGTGGAGGTTGCAGTGAGCTGAGATGGTGCCGCTGCATTCCAGCCTGGGCGACAGATCAAGACCCAATCTAAAAAAAAAAAGAAAAAAAAAATTGAGAAGAGGAAAGGAGTTTCACGTATCATATCAAAATTTTCAATAGTTTCAAAATCATCCTTATGATGATGAATTTGACCATTTTTTTTCTAAGCACCTATTACACGCCAAGCACTGCTGTTAAGTGTTGAGGACACAACGGTGGGAAGGGGGAGGCCAAACTTCTGTCCTTGGACAGCTTAGATTTAGAGAAGAAAATCAGTCGATGAACAAGATGATGTTAGACAAAACATGTAGTGTACCAAGTGGTAATTGTGCTAAAGGGAAGAGATAGCAGGGAAGGAGAAAGGAAGTGGCTGTGTGTCTGAGGAAAGGAGCAGGCCATTTAGTTAGGGTGCTGTATTAGTCCATTTTGCATTGCTATAAAGGAATACGTGAGACTGGGTAACTTATAAAGAAAAGGTTTGTTTGGTTCGTGGGTCTGCAGACTGTACATACATGGTGCCAGCACCTGCTCAGCTTCTGGGGAAGAAGTTTTTACTCATAGTGGAAGGCAAAGTGGGAGTAGGTGTGTCACATGGCCAGAGAGAGAGGAGGGGATTCCAGACTCTTTTTTTGTTTTGTTTTGAGATGGAGTTTCACTCTTGTTGCCCAGGCTGGAGTGCAGTGACATGATCTCAGCTTGCTGCAACCTCCACCTCCTGAGTTCAAGCAATTCTCTTGTCTCAGCCTCCCAAGGAGCTGGGATTACAGGTGTGCACCACCATGCCTGGCTAACTTTTGCATTTTTATCAGAGACGAGGTTTCACCATGTTGTCCAGGCTGGTCTTAAACTCCTGACCTCAGGTGATCCACCTGCCTTGGCTTCCCAAAGTGCTGAGATTACAGGCATGAGCCACCATGCCCAGCCCAGACTCTTTTTAAACAACCAGCTCTCTCGTGAACTCATATATGAGAACCCACTCATTATCAAGCGGAAGGCACCAAGCCATTCATGAGGGATCTGCCCTCAGAATCCCAACACCTCCCACCAGGCCCCACCTCCAACACTGGGGTCACATTTTAACGTGAGATTTGGAGAGGACAGAACATCTAAACCATATCAGGTGGCCAAGGAAGGCCCCACTAAGAAGGACATGTTTTTAGCAAAGATCTGAATTAAGCAGAGAGAATCGTGAAAATATCTGAGGGTAGGATTGGTCTGGCAGAGAGAACAGCATGTGCAAAGGCCCTGAGGTAGGAGCATGTCTGGAGGCCAATGGGGCTGGATCTGTGTGTGTGAAAAAAGTTGGGGGTGGTGGGTGGACAGTACAGGTCACAGGGTCGAAGGAGCTTTGCCTTCTGGCTGAGATGGAATCTCTGGAAGGTTTTGAGCAGAGGAATGACGTGACTTGATATTTTTTGTTGTTGGATGCAAAAAAACATATGTAGGGCTGTAAAACAGACACTTACACAACCACCGTTAAAGTTGAGTAAAAGACTTTACTCAGGCTGGCATCCTGGCAGCCCCACACGTCACCCTCCCAACTTTAAACCCCCCACTCCTCCACAAGAGACCATGCTTTCTACACCACTTCTTTCTCTTTGTAGTTCATCACCTCTGTACTCATCTCTAGAAAAGTCTGGTTTTATGTCGCCTATTTTTGAAATTTCTTTTTTCGAGACAGGGTCTCACTCTGTTGCCCAGGCTGGAGTGCAGTGGTACGCTCTCAGCTCACTGCAACCTCCACCTCCTAGATTCACGTGATTCTCCTGCCTCAGCCTCCCAAGGAGCTGGGATTACAGGTGCCCGCCACCACGCCCAGCTAATTTTTGTATTTTTAGTAGAGACGGCGTTTCACCATGTTGGCCAGGCTGGTCTCGAACTCCTGACCTCAGGTGATCCACCCACCTCAGCCTCCCAAAGGGCTGGGATTACAGGCGTGAGCCACCGCACCCAACCACTGGTTTTGAAATTTCTGTACATGCGGTAATGCTACTTGAGCTTTCTATGCCTGGTCTCTTTCACTAAACATGATTTTCCTAAGGTTAATCGATGTGGTTGCACAAAGTCAGTTTCATTCATTTTAGCTGTTGTATAATTCTGTCATTTGTTCATAATTACCCAAAACTACTGTGGATGGATTCATGGGTTGTTTCCAGTTTGGGGCTGTTAGTGATGCTGCTGCTATACCCATTCTGGGCCAAGTGGCCTCCATGTTGATCCTCAGGATCTGAACCTAGGAGTGGAGTTGCTGGCTCATAGGGAATGCAGACCTTTATCCTAGATAAAGCCAGACTGATTCCCAATCCCATAATAATTCGAATCTTCACCAGCCAATTTCTTTCTTTCTTTCTTTTTTCTTTTTTTTTTTTTTTTATTGAGATGGAGTCTCACTCTGTCACCCAGGCCAGAGTCCAGTGGCGCCATCTTGGCTCACTGCAGCCTCCACCTCCTGGGTTCAAGCAATTCTCCTGCCTCAGCCTCCTGAGTAGCTGGGATTACAGGCGCATGCCACCATGTCCGGCTAATTTTTGTATTTTTAGTAGAGACAGCGTTTCATCATGTTGGCCAGGCTGGTCTTGAATACCTGACCTCAAGTGATCCACCTACCTCGGCCTCCCAAAGTGCTGGGATTACAGGCATGAGCCACCATGCCCAGCCCAATTTCTTGATATTGTCAGATGTTTTAATTTGTCTGTTGGGTGGGTGTGCATTTTTCTGTTGACTAATGAGGCTTGTGCCATTTCATTTCCTTGGAAATATACAGTACATTATTATTTATTACAGCCATGCAGTGCAATAGACCTCTAAAGCATCCTTTTGTCTAACTGAAAGTTTGTACCCTTTGATCAACATCTCCCTTTTCCCCATCTGATATTGTTTGGATTTTCATCCCCTCCAAATCTCATGTTGAAATGTGGTCCCCAGTGTTGGAGGTGGGGGTCTCGTGGGAGGTGTTTTGGTCATAGGGACAGATCCCTCATGAATGGTTTGGTCTCATCCTCATGGTAATGAGTGAGTTTTCATTTGTTAGTTCACACAAGAGCTGGTTGTTCAGAAGAGCTTAGCACCTCCTCTCCTCTCTCTCGTTCCCTCTCTCGCAATGTGGTACCAGCTTCACTTTGCCTTCCACAGTGAGTGGAAGCTTCCTGAGGTCCTCAGCAGAAGCAGATGTTGCTCCATACTTCTTGTACAGCCTGCAGAACTGTGAGCCAAATAAACCTCTTTTCTTTATAAATGACACACCCTCAGGTATTCCTTTATAGCAAACCAAAATGCACTAAGACATCATCCACCCCTATTCCCAGTCTCTGATAACTATCGTTTTATGCTCTACTTCTATGAGTTTGACTTTTTGAGATTCCACATGTGGGATTATGCAATATTTGTCTTTCCGTTCCTGACTTATTGCATTTAGTAAGTTTTTCAGGTTTATCCATGTTGTTACAAATGACAGAATTTCCTTCTTTTTAAAGGCTGAATGGTATTCCACTGTGTATATATACCACATTTAAAAAAAATACTTCCGTAGGCTTTTGGCAAACAGATGGTGTTTGGTTACATGAGTGAGTTCTTAGTGGTGATTTGTGAGATTTTGGTGCACCCATCACTTGAGCATTATGCACTGAACCCAATTTGTAATTTTTTATCCTTCACTCCACTCCCACCCTTTCCCACGGAAGCCTTAAAATCCATTGTGTTATTCCTCTGTATCCTCATAGCTTAGCCCCCACTTATGAGTGAGAATATATGATGTTTGATTTTCCAGTCCTGAGTTACTTCACTTAGAATAATAGTCTCCAATCTCATCCAGGTTACTGTGAATGCCATTAATTCATTCCTTTTTATGGCTGAGTAGTATTCCATTGTTGGTGTGTCTATATATACATATATATGTGTGTACATGTGTATATATGTGTGTGTGTATACATATATATATACATGTATGTATATCACAGTTTCTTTTTGTGTGTGTGTGTTATATTTTTGAGACAGAGTCTCACTCTGTCAGGCTGGGGTGCAATGGCACGATCTCGGCTCACTGCAACCTCTGCCTCCCGGGCTCAAGTAATTCTCCCGCCTCAGCCTCCCAAGTAGCTGGGATTACGGGCATGTGCCACCATGCCTAGCTAATTTTTGCATTTTTAGTAGAGACAGGGTTTCACCATGTTGGCCAGGCTGGTCTTGAACTCCTGACCTCAGGTAATCCGCCTGCCTCAGCCTCCCAGAGTGCTGGGATTATAGGTGTGAGCCATCGCACCTGGCCATATCACAGTTTCTTTATCCACTCACTGATTGATGAGCATTTGGGCTGGTTCCTCGTTTTTGCAATTGCGAATTGTGCTGCTATACACATGCGTGTGCAAGTATCTTTTTCGTATAATGACTTCTTTTTCTCTGGGTAGATATCCAGTAGTGGGATTACTGGATCAAATGGCAGTTCTACTTTTAGTTCTTTAAGGAATCTCCACACTGTTTTCCATAGTGGTTGTACTAGTTTTCATTCCTGCCAACAGTGTAGAGGTGTTCCCTTTTCACTGCATCCATGCCAACATCTATTACTTTTTGATTTTTTGATAATGGCCATTCTTATGGGAGTATTTTCCTTTTTGTTGTTGTCTTTTAAGACAGAGTGTCACTCCATCACCCAGGCTGGAGTGCAGTGGCACAATCTCAGCTCACTGCAACCTCCACCTGCCCAGGGTTCAAGCGATTCTCCTGCCTCAGCCTCCCAAGTAGCTGGGATTACAGGTGCCCACCACCACACTCAGCTAATTTTTGTATTTTTTTTGGAGAAAGGATTTCACCATGTTGACCAGGCTGGTCTAGAACTCCTGACCTCGAGTTCTCTGCCTGCCTCAGCCTCCAAAAGTGCTGGGATTACAGGACAATGTCTATTTGGGCCCTTTACCCATTTTAAAACTGAGTTCTTTGGTTTTTTGCTGTTGAGTCATTTAAGCCCTTTATATACTTGGGGTGTTGATTGTTTATCAGATGTGTGGTTTGCAGATATTTTCTCCCAGTCTGTGGTGGTTTTGTTACTCTATTACTTGTTTTCTTTGCTCTGTGGATGTTTGTTCCCTTAATGCAATTCCGTTTGTTTATTTTTGCTTTTGTTACATGTGTTTTTTGGGTCATTTCCAAGAAATTGTTGCCCAAATCAATGTCTTGGAGCATTTCCCCTTTTTTTTTCTAGGAATTTTACAGTTTCAGGTCTTACATGTAAGACCTGAAACTGTTTCTAAGCCATTTTTAGGTGATTTTGCACCATTTCATATTTAATGGATCTTTCTATCTGTCTCTGTAGGGTGATTGTTCCAGTTTTTGCCAATTTTGCTCTTCAGTTTTTAACTGATAAAACCTTTTACGCTTTCTGGATATCTCTTCTTTGTTATATAGAGCAGAAATCTTCATGGCTTGTCCTGTCATTACAGTATCTTTTAATGAACAGGTGTTGATTTTTAATTTTTCTGCTAAAATTCACCTTTTTAAGTAAACAAGTCTGTGGGATTTGACAAATACACCTCATGGCATCACCACCACCACAATTAAAACACAGAATTGTACCACTCTCCAAAATTCCCTCTTGTTACTCCTTTGGAGCCACCACTCCTGATCTACAGCCCCGAGCAACCACTGATTTGTCTCTGTCAAGGAAACTTTTGCCCTTTCCAGGATTCCAAGTAAATGGACATATACTGTTTGAAGCCTTTTGAGTCTGGCTTCCTTCACTTAGTATCATGCATCTGAGATTTATCAACGCTGCACGTGTCAATCATCCAGTATCAATTGCTGAGTAGTATTCCATTCTTTGGGATGCACCACAGTTTGTCCACTCACCCGTTGAAGGGCATTTGGGTTGTTTTCCAGGTTTTTGTTGATTTTGGATAAAGCCTCTATAAACACTTTAGTTTAAAGACTTTTATGCAACCTTAAATTTTCCTTTAAGGAGTGAAATGGCTGGATTATATGATGAGGGCATGTTTAATTTTCTAAGAAATGGCCAAACTGTTTCCAGAATGGCTGAACCCTTTTACATTCCCACAGGAGCATAAGAAAGAGCCAGTTGCTCCACACCCCTGCCAGCACTTGGCATACATAGTGATTGTCATTATAATTTACATTTTCCTAAGGACCAGTGTCCTTCTTTGCTAGACATATATATATATTTCAAAATATAAATATATTTTAATATAAATTTCAAATCATATATATATATGATTTAGACTCTTAGTAGTGTCTTCCAAAAAGCAGAAATTTGGCTTTCTTAATACAGTATTATTTACTAATTCATTACTTATAGATTGTGCTTTTAGTGTTGAATCTAAGAAATCCTGTCTCTATTGAATTGCTTTTCGACCTTTGTCAAAAATCAATTCACTATATGTGAGTCTATTTCTGGACTCTGTTCTGCCCCATTGGTCCATGTGTCTGTCTTTTCACCATTGTACAGTCTTGATTCCTATAGCTTGAGAATAACTCCAGGAATCAGGTAGCATGAATCTTCCCAACTGTTTTAGTTTTTCAATTTCCTTGACTATTCTAAGTCTTGTGCCTTTCCCTTTAAATCGTAGAATTTGTTTCTCAATTCCTGCAAAAACTGTCTTCTGGAATTTTGATTGGAATTGCGTTGGATCTATAGATCTGTTTGCGGTGGGGGGGGGGGCGGGTGGAATTGACATCTTCATATTGACTTTTCAAATCCATGAACATAGGATATCTCTCCAGTTAGGTCTCTTTGATTTCTTTCACCAGCATTTTGTAATTTTAAACATACAAAGTTTGCACCTTTTTTTCTTTTTTGATACTATTGCAAAAGGTACTTTTATTTTCCAGATACTTGGAGATATACTTGACAAATAAAACTGTATACACTCAAGGTGTACAATGTGATTATTTGATATATGTGTATATTGCATAATGAATACCACAATCAGATTAATACATCCATCCCCATCCATAGTTGCCATTAATGGGGGAGAGAGGGTAAGAACACTTAAAATCTGCTCTCTTATTAAATTTTTAAAGACATAGTATAATTAACTATAGTCATTATGTTGTATATTAGACCCCCAGAATTTATTTATCTTGTAACTGAAAGCTTATACCTTTTGATCAGTATCTCCCCATTTACCCACCCCCAGACCCTAGGAACCACCATTCTACTCTCTGCTTCTGTAAATTCCACTTTTTTAGATTCCACGTATAAGTAAGATCATGCAATATTTGTTTTACTGTGTCTGGCTTAATGTCTCTAAGTTTACCCATGTTGCAAATGTCAGGATTCCCTTTTTTAAGGCTGAATACTGTTCCATTGTGTATATGAGCCGCATTTTCTTTATCCATTCATCCACTAATAGATACTAAGGTTGTCTCCATATCTTGGCAATAGTGAATAATGCAGTAATGAACATAGTTCAAATATCTCTTCTAGATACTTCTTTTCCTTTGAATGTATATCCAGAAGTGGGTTTGCTGGATCATATGGTAGTTCTATATTTAATTTTTGGAGGATTTTCCATACTGTTTTCCATGATGGCTGTGCTAATTTACAAGGGTACCCTTTTCTCCACACCTCTCACCCCGAGAGATGTTTATTATCTCTTGCCTTTTTGGTAATAGTTATCTTTTTTTTTTTTTTTGAGATGGAGTCTTGCTCTGTTGCCCAGGCTGGAGTGCAGTGATGCGATCTCAGCTCACCGCAAGCTCCTCCATCCAGGTTCATGCCATTCTCCTGCCTCAGCCTTCCGAGTAGCTGGGATTACAGGCGCCCACCACCATGCCCAGCTAATTTTTTGTATTTTTGGCAGAGACAGGGTTTCATCATGTTGGCCAGACTGGTCTTGAACCCCTGACCTCAGGTGATCCACGCATCTCAGCCTCCCAAAGTGCTGCGATTACAGGCATGAGCCACTACGCCCAGCCGATAACAGCCATCCTAATAGCTGTGAGGTGTTATCTCACCATGGTTTTGATTTGCGTTTCCCTGATGATTAACGGTGTTAAGAACCTCTTCATACACCTGCTAGATATTTGGATGCCTCTTTTGGAAAAATGTATATTCAGGCCTTTTGCCCATTTTTGGATCAGGTTATTCAGTTTTTTGCTATTGAGTTGTATGAGTTCCTTATATTAATAAATTTTGGATATTAATCCCTTATCAGATGTGTGGTTTGCAAAAACTGTCTCCTATTCCATAGATTGCCTTTTCATTTGGTTGACTGCTTTCTTTGCTGTGCAGAAGCTTTTTAGTTTCATGCAATCCCATTTGTCTATTTTCACTTTTGCTGCCTATGCTTTTGGTATCAAATCCAAAACAATCCTTGCAAAGGCTAATGTCAAGAAGATTTTTTCCTATGTTTTCTTCTAGGAGTTTTATGGTTTCAAGTCTTATATTTAAGTCTTTAATCAATTTAGAGTTAATTTTTGTCCATGGTGTAAGAAAATGATCCAATTTCATCCTTTTGCATGTGAATATCAAGTTTTTCCAATACCATTTATGAAAGAGACTATCCTTTCCCCATTGAATATCTTGGCACCTTTCCCAAAGGTTAGTTGACCACGTACATGTGGATTGGATTTATTTCTGGTTGGTCTCTCTCTTTCTCTCCCCCGCCACACCCCTTTTTTGAGACAGGGTCTCTGTCTGTCCATCACCCAGGCTGGAGTGCAGTGGTGCTACAACCTCAACTCATTGCAACCTCAACCTCGTGGGTTTAAACAATCCCCCCACCTCAGCCTCCTGAGTAGCTGGGACTACAGGCATGCACCACCACTTCCAGATAATTTTTGAATTTTCTTTGTAGAGATGGGGTTTTGCCATGTTACCCAGGCTGGTCTCAAACTCCTACACTCAAATGATCCACCCACCTCAGCCTCCCAAAGTGCTGGGATTACAGGCATGAGCCACCACACCCAGCCTTGATAGTATTAGTTCTTCCAATCCACACACACAAGATATCTTTTCACTGATTTGCATATTTCATTTCTTTCATCAATGTTTTACAGATTTCAGTGTATAGATCTTTTACCCTCTAGGTTAAATTTATTTCTAAGTGTTTTATTCTTTTTCTTGCTATTGTAAATGGGATTTTTAAAAATTTCTTTTTTGGACAGTTCATTGTTAGCATTGAGAAACCCAACTGATTTTATTTTCTTTAATTTAATATTTTATTTTTATTTTTAGGGAGACAAGTGCATGCAGCTTTCCTATGTGCATTTATTGTGCAGCAGTGAAGTCTAGGATTTCAGTGCACCCATCACCCAAATTGTGAGCATTGCGCCCAGTAGGTAAGTTTTCTTTTTTATTTATTTATTTATTTAATTAATTTATTTTTTAATTATTTTTTATTATACTTTAAGTTCTAGGGTACATGTGCATAGT
>NW_012113364.1:3887837-3892295 GCF_000951035.1 Colobus angolensis palliatus | reverse complement strand
TCCCTAGTGAGATGACCCCAGTACCTCAGTTGAAAATGCAGAAATCACCAGTCTTCTGTGTCACTCGCGCTGGGAGTTGCAGACTGGAGCTGTTCCTATTCGGCCATCTTGCTCCGCCCCTCCCAGTAGGTAAGTTTTCAACCCACACTCCCCTCCCATTTTCCCATTCTTTGGCGTCTCCAATGTCGATTCTTCCCTCTGCATGTCCATACGTACCCATTGTTTAGCTCCCACTGATAAGTGAAAGCATGGAGTATTTGACTTTCTAAGTATTTCATTTAGGACAATGTTGCTGCAAAAGACATGATTTTATTCTTTTGTATGGCTGAGTATATTTTTTTTTCAAAAGAAGATATGCGTTTAGCCAACAAACATAAAAAAATGTTCAACATCATAATCATCAGATAAATACATATATATTCCTTATCCAGTCCTGTGTTGATGAACACTTAGGTTGATTCCATGACTTTGCTATTAAGGATACTGCTGCGATAAACATGCAAGTGCATGTACCTATATATATATACACACAACAAGGAATACTACTTGGTACGGTATGGTGTGTAGGTGCGAGAGTGAAGAGGATTGGCATTAATTCTTTAAATATTTGGTAGAATTCTCTAATGATGGCATCTTGTCCTGGGAGGTTTTTGATTATGGGTTCAACTTCTTCATTCATTATTGGTTCACATTTTCTGTTTCTTCACAATTTAATCTCGGTAGGTTGTATGTTTCTAGGAATTTATCTGTTTCTTCTAGGTTATCCAATAATTTATTTGGAAATGTATTTCCAAAGAATAAACATGTATTTCATATATATATATTATATATAATTATATCTAATATATAATATATTATATATTATATCTATTATATAATATATTATATAATAGATATAATATATATAATATATATTATATATAGAGAGAGAGAGAGAGAAAGAGAGAGAGAGAGAATTTAATTCTTTTTCTTTATATATATATATAAACTCTTTTTCTTTATATATATAGAGAGAGAGAGAGAATTTAACCTTTTTTTTTCCAATTTGGATGGCTTTTATTTCTTTTTCTTACAAATTGCTCTGGCTAAGACTTCTAGTACTATGTTGAGTGGAAGTGCTGAGATATGGCACCCTTGTCCCTGATATGATAAGAAAAGCTTTTAACTTTTCACTGTTGAGAATGATGTTAGCTGTGGGCTTGTCACATATGAACTTTGAGGTACATTTCTCCTATGCTTAATTTGTTTGAGAGTTTTTGTCATGAAAGGATGTTGATTTTATCAAATTCTGTTTCTTCATCTTTTGAGATGATCATAATGTTTTTGTCTTTCATTCTGTTAATATGGCGTATCACATTTATAGATTTGCATATGTGGAAACATCCTTGCATTTCCCAGGAAAAAACTATCATTGATTATGGTGAATGATCTTTTTGGTGGACTGTTGGATTCAATTTACTAGTGTTTTCTTGAGGATATTTGCATCTATGTTCATCAGGGATATTGGCCTATAATTTTATTTTCTTTTATTGTTCTTGTCTGACTTTGGTGTCAGGGTAATGCTGGCCTCATCAAATGAAGTTGAAGGTGTTCCTTCCACTTCAATTTTTTGCGAGAGTGAGAAGGATTGGGGTGAATTCTTCCTTA
Organism: Colobus angolensis palliatus; assembly: GCF_000951035.1. NCBI lineage: Eukaryota > Metazoa > Chordata > Mammalia > Primates > Cercopithecidae > Colobus > Colobus angolensis. The sequence continues at coordinate 3,890,648 of NW_012113364.1, read as the reverse complement.
AATGTTTGGTAGAATTCTCTAGTGAAGCCGTCTTGTCCTGGGAGGTTTTTGATTATGGGTTCAATCTCTTTATTCATTATTGTTCAGATTTTCTATTTCTTCATGATTTACTCTTAGTAGAGTTAAATCCAGTTACATTTAAAGTAATTACAGATAAGTAAGGTTGTATGTTTCTAGGAATTTATCCATTTCTTCTAGATGATCCAATTTGCTGGCACATCATTGTTCATAGCAGTCTCAGGATCCTTTATATTCCGGTGTCATTATTTGTAATAACTCCTCTTTCACTTAAATTTTATTTATTCAAGTCCTATGCCTTTTTTTCTTGGTTAGTCTAGCTAAAGGTTTGTCACTTTTGCTTATCTTTTCAAAAAACTAACTCTTAGTTTTGTTGATCTTTTCTATTTTTTTCTAGTCTCTGATTTATTTCTGCTCTAATATTTATTATTTCCTTACATCTGCTGAATTTGAGCTCGTTTTTCTTTTTCTTGTTCTTTGAGGTGGGAAGTTAGGCTGTTTATTTTGATATTTTTCTTTTTTTCTAAAGGTAGGCATTTATTGCTCTAAACTTCCCTCTTAGAACAGCCTTTGCTGCATGTCATAAGTTTTAGTATGTTGTGTTTCCATTTTTTTATATCTCAAGATACTTTTTAATTATAATTTTGATTTTTTTGATTTACTGGTCATTCAGGAGTGTATCTTTTAATTTATACAAACTTGTAAATTTTCCAAAATTCTTCCTATTATTGATTTTTAGTTTTATACCATTGTAGTCACAAAAGATACTTGAAATGATTTCAATATTCTTAAATTTGTATGGCTTCTTTTGTGTCCCAACATATGATCTACCCTGGAGAAAGTGTGCACTTGAGAAGAATGTATATTCTGCTGCTGTTGGGTGGAATGCTATGTCTATGTCTGTAAGTTTTATTTGGTCTATAGTGTTATTCAAGTCCACTGTTTCCTTATTGATTTTCCATCTAAATGATTGATCTGTTGTTGGAAGTGGAGTTTCAAAGTTCTCTACCATTGTATTGTCTTTAAATATTTGCTTCAGTTGCTACAATGTTAGGTGCATACGTATTTACAATTGTTATTTCTTCTTGATGAACTGACCCTTCTCCATTATATAGTGCCCTTCTTTGTCTCTTGTAGCAGATTTTGACTGAAAATCTATTTTGTCTAATGTAAATATAACCACCCCTGCTCTCTTTTGGTTACTATTTGTTTGGAATTTTTTGCATCCCATCATTTTCAACCTGTGTGCATCCTTAAGTCTAAAGTGAGTTTCCCATAGGCAGTATATTGTTGGATCTTGTTTTTATTTATCCATTCAGCCATTCTGTCTTTTGATTGGAGAGTTTAATCCATTTACATTTAAAGTAATTATTGATAAGTAAGGACTTATTATTGCTATTTTGTTGTTTTCTTAGTATTTTGTTTTCTTACTATTTTGTAGTTCCTTTTCAAATTATGTTTTAAAAATTTTTTTATTTCTGATTGTTCACTGCTAGTATATAGAAATAATTGGATTCTTGTATATTGAGCTTGTATCCCATCACTTTGCTAAAGTCACTTTTAGTTTTAATAGCATATTTTGCAGATTCATGTTTTGAAATATTCTACATAATCATGTGACATGTCAATAAAGACTTATTTCCTCTCTTTCAATCTATATGACTTTCTTTTTTTCTTGCCTTATTGTTCTGGCTAGAACCTCCAGTACGGTATTAAATAGAAGTAGTAAGAGTGACTATCTTTGATTTGTTCCTCATCTGAAGAGAAAACTATTCTATTTTCACCATTAAGTATGATGTTAATTGTGAAACGTTTGTTTTTTAACTTGTTTCTTTGTAGAAAACTTCTATTGAGAAAGTTGCCTTCTATTCCTCGTCCATAGGGAATTTTTATCATGAATGGGTGCTGAATTTCATTAAATTTTTTTAATCTACTGAGATGATAATGTGGTTTTCCTTCTTAAGTCAGTTGATTTGATAAGTAATATTGATTTATTTTAAATGTTGATCAAGCCTTGCATTCTAGAGACAAGCTGTATTTGGTCACGATATATTATTCTTTTTATATCGATTGCAGGAAGAAATTATTAATTTCAATATTATCAACTTTATCAACCTTTTCCTTTATGGTTATCTATGACATATTTAAATATTTTCCTCCTACACTGAAATCATGAAGATATTCTTGTTTATCAGTGGTTCTCAACTAGGGGGAACTTTTGCCCCAGGATACATTTAGCAATGTCTGGAAACATTTTTGGTTGTCAAAACTGGTTGTTACACACATCTAGAGTAACAGATCGACATCTGGTGGCCAGTTATGCTGCTAAACCATCCTACCATGCACACGAGAGCCTTCCACAACAAAGGATTATCTGACCCAAAATGTCAATAGCACCAAGGTTAAGAAAACCCTCTCCTATTTGTATTCTAAAGGCTTCAAGGTTTTGCTTTTCACAGATAGGCTATAAATGTAGTATGGATCATGCTACTTCTATGACGACAGCTATAACATCCCTAAATTGGTTACCCTTTGGAACACTTTATGATCCCATCTGGTCCCACGTATACTCTGCCTCAGAAATGCAGATACTAACCATGTTGGGCCAGGAGTGGTGACTCATGCCTATATTCCCAATTGAAGCCAGGCATTCAAGACCAGCTTGGGCAACATAGTGAGACCCTCATCTCTACAAACAATTTTTTTAAATATACTTTAAGTTGTAGGGTACATGTCCACAATGTGCAGGTTTGTTACATATGTATACATGTGCCATGTTGGTGTGCTGCACCC
>NW_012113364.1:3882225-3887218 GCF_000951035.1 Colobus angolensis palliatus | reverse complement strand
GGTATTGATGGGACATATCTCAAAATAATAAGAGCTATTTATGACAAACCCACAGCCAATATCATACTGAATGCGCAAAAACTGGAAACATTCCCTTTGAAAACTGGCACAAGACAGGGATGCCCTCTCTTACCACTCCTATTTAACATAGTGTTGGAAGGTCTGGCCAGGGAGATCAGGTAGGAGAAAGAAAGAAAGGGTATTCAATTAGGAAAAGAGGAAGTGAAATTGTCCCTATTTGCAGATGACATGATTGTATATTTAGAAAACCCCATCGTCTCAGCTCAAAATCTCCTTAGGCTGATAAGCAACTTCAGCAAAGTCTCAGGATACAAAATCAATGTGCCAAAATTATAAGCATTCTTATACACCAGTAACAGACAGAGAGCCAAATCATGAGTGATCTCCCATTCACAGTTGCTTCAAAGAGAATAAAATACCTAGGTATCCAACTTACAAGGATGTGAAGAACCTCTTCAAGGAGAAGTACAAACCACTGCTCAACGAAATAAAAGAGGACACATAAAAACAATTTAAAAAAAATAAGATGGGCATAATGGTACATGCCTGTGGTCCCAGCTACTCATGAGGCTGGGGTGGGAGGATCACTTGAGCCCAGGAGTTTGGGGCTGCAGTGAGCTACAGCTGCACCACTGCTCCCCAGCCTGGGCAACACAGCAAGACCCTGCCTCAAAACAAAGAAACAAAGCCATGTTGTTCAGAAGACTAATTGGTGAGACACGTGCTTCTGAATCTCTAGACTAAATATGTGTTTTGGCTCCAGGGACCTTCTGTTTACTGGGTCCCTTGCTGAAATCTCACCTCTGGGCCTTACAACACATCTGACCATTGTGTGCAAGAATTCTAAGAAAACTCCACAATCCCATTGAGAAATATCACAGGAGATCTAAATAAATGAATATCTTGTTTATGAATTAAACAGCTCAACATAGGCTGGGCACGGTGGCTCATGCATGTAATCCCAGCACTTTGGGAAGCCGAGGTGGAAGGATTGCTTGAGCCCAGGAGTTCAAGACCAGCCTGGGCAACATGGCAAAACCCCATCTCTATCAAAAAAAAAACAAACAAAATGTTAGCCAGGCATTGTGGCATGCACCTGTGGTCTCGGCCACTCAGGAGGCTGAGGTGGGAGAATCACCTGAGCCCAGGAAGTTGAGGCTGCAGTGAGCTGTGATCACGCCACTGCACTCCAGCCTGGGCAACAGAGTGAGACTTTGTCTTAAAAAAATAATAATAAAAAGCTTGACATTGTAAAGATGTTGATTCTCCCTAAATAAATTTATAGATTCAATGAAATTTCAATCAAAATCCCAGTGGGCTGTTCTCTTTTCTTCTTCTTCTTCTTTTTTTTTTTAATAGGAGTTACCAAGCTGCATCTCAAATCTTTCCATTTCATCTACATTTTCAAATCTGCAGAAAGCAAATATAATATCCTTTTATTATCTGAAGTGGAGTACCTCTTTTCATTCCTGATATTGATAATTTGTTCTCTCAGTCTCTTTTTCAATTACTGTCACCTGGGAGCGCTGTCAATTTAATTAGTGTTAGCAAAGAAAAAATAGTCGGCTTTGTTTATCTTTTTCATGGTATGCTTGTAGTCTGTTGGAAGAATTTCAACCCAGAAATTTCTTGCAATATATTTGTAGGAGTCATGTAATTCACCCATATACTCTTCACCTAGATTTGTCACTCATTAAGATTTTGAGACATTAATCTTTTATCTTTCTGTGTATTTGTGTGTACACATATAGACTTTTTTTTCTTTACCATTTGAGAATAACTTGTGGACAACATGACACTTTACCACGTGTGGCATAATAAAATATATATATTTGATCTCTGCCTCTGGTTTCTGACACAGAGCTCCTTGTAATTTCCTGAGTAATAGTGGTGCTAGGGGCATCTTTTGTTCAAACATTTGTTCTTTGATGTGGTTCCTGACACAGAGCTCCTAAAAGCCTCATAATTTCCTGTGTGATGGAGGTGATAGTAACATCCTAACACAGAGCTCCTAAATCCATTTGAATTTCCTGGGTAAACAGGAAACACCCGGCTAATTTTTGTAATTTTAGTAGAGACGGGGTTTTGCCATGTTGGCCAGGCTGGTCTCAAACTCCTGACCTCAGGGGATCTGCCTCCCTCCCTCAGTCTCCCAAAGTGCTGGGATTACAGGTGTGAGCCACTGCGCCTGGCCCATCTAGACAATTTTGGGGGGAATATTTTTCCACCAGCTGAAATGTTTTATATATTGCTTCAGTTTACTTCTAGTCACCTGCATACATTAGGATCTGCTGTCTTGTTTGTAACAATGCAATGACAGTGGTGTGCAAATGGGTGAAGGTTTGGAATGGCAATTGTGTTTCTTGGTTCAAAAAAAAAGCTCTCTTCTATTGGTAAAGTTCGCTTTTGAAAAACAACAGTGCTGTTATTTTTGTAGGGGCAAGTGTTTTCGTGGCCTCTGGTTTTGTGATTTGCTTTTGTTTCTGTGGACCTTTCATTTCATTTCTTGTTTCATTTTTTACCTCTGCCACCAAGTCTCTAAAGGACCCCTCCCTATCTTGCTTCCTCTTTCTCCCGAGAAGCAGTGACTCCCTGAGGCCACCACCTCCTCTCCTCTGCGTTCCAAGTCCCTTCCCTTTGATTCTCTCTTAGCCAGCAATACAAGCCCTGTCTTCAGCTCTCAAGAACAGAAAAACTGTGATTTTCCTTTAGATTTTTTGTTAACAACTAAACCTTCCTTACAACTAAAAGCTATAAACCAGGAAACCCAAGTTTTGAACACTCCTTAGAATTTGCCTTCTTCATGCTCCACTGTCTACGTTTTAAGAGTTTTTTCCTCTTTCTCTCTTTCTCTCTCTCTCTCTCTCTCTTCCCTCCCTCCCTCCCTACCTCCCTTCCTTCCTCCCTTCTTCCCTTCCTCCCTTCCTCCCTTGCTCCTTTCCTTGGAGTCAGGTCTCTGTTGCCCAGACTAGAATTCAGTGGCACAATCACAGCTCACCATAACCATGGACTCTTGGGATGGAGCAATCTTCCCACCTCAGCCTCCTGAGTAGCTGGGACTACAGGCAGGCACCACAACACCTGACTATTTTTTAAAAAGTTTTTTGTAGAGATGAGGTCGCTACATTCCCCAGGCTTGTCTCCAACTTGTGGTCCTAAGCAATCCTTCTGCCTCAGCCTCCCGAAGTGCTGGGATTACAGGTGTGAGCCGCCGCACTCAGCCCTCTTCTTCCTCTTGTTTGCTTTCTTTTGATTTTGCCCAGAATTTATAGTTATTATCTGTGAAAGGAAAGAGAAGAGAAAAAACAGTAACAAACAATTAGGTAATTATTACTAAGTGTCATTGATATCCTAGGAAAATAGATCAAAGAGCTGTGGGTGAAGAACCGACAATCAAAAGCGGTGCATGAAATTCCCAGGGTCCCCCGGGGAGCTTACAAAGAGGTTCTCACATGCTGAGGCAAGAGGGCTCCAGAAGCTTTAGACCAGGCTCAAGCCTTGGTGTCACCATGGCTGAACTCCAGAGGGGCTTAAACACTCCAGGTCTAAGGTGTCTAGGTCAGGGTATATGGGACCTTTATACATAAGATTCCCCCAAATATTTAGAACTATCAGATTCTGCTGAACCTTCTTAGCCTACAAAAGTGCCCAGCTCTTATTTATTTATTTATTGTGATGGAGTCTCGCTCTGTCGCCCAGGCTGGAGTGCAGTGGCATGATCTCGGCTCACTGCAACCACTGCCTCCCGGGTTCAAGCGATTCTCCTGCTTCAGCCTCCTGAGTAGCCTGGAATACAGGCACGTGCCACCATGCCCAGCTAATTTTTGTATTTTTAGTAGAGACGGGGTTTCACCATGTCTGCCAGGATGGTCTCGATCTCTTGACCTTGCGATCCGTCCACCTCAGCTTCCCAAAGTGCTGGGATTACAGGCATGAGCCACCGCTCCTGGTCTGCTGAAACTTCTGAGCCTACAGAAGTGTCCACCACTCCTTATTAAGAATAGTCACGGCGGGCCGTGGTGGCTCACGCCTGTAATCCCAGCACTTTGGGAGGCCGAGGTGGGTGGATCTTGAGGTCAAGAGATCGAGACCATCCTGGCCAACATGGTGAAACCCCATCTCTACTAAAAATACAAAATTTAGCTGGATGTGGTGGCACTCACCTGTAGTCCCAGCTACTCAGGAGGCTGAGGCAGGAGAATTGCTTAAACCGGGGAGGTGGAGGTTGCAGTGAGCTGAGATTGCGCCATCGCACTTCAGCCTGGCGACAGAGCGAGACTCTGTCTCAAAAAATAAACAAATAAACAAACAAAAATCACTCCCTCCTTTTTGGGGATAATGTTGTCCCCCACAAAACAACATTGCCCATGTACCCAGGACCTGCCCCGATAGCCCCTCTTGTCAGGTGAGCCTACAGGAAGACTCAGTCAGGAACATCCTGCCCCTAGTAGGGAGGAAAAGGACAATGCCCTCCATGATCCTGAGTTGCTGCCATAGATGGTGGGAGGAACAGATTTAAAAATGCAGGGAAATGGGAGCTCAAGTGGATGCACAGCCAGAAGATCCACTAAATTAGGATGTTCTACAAGAAGCCCAGGGATCCAGGATTCTCCAAGGCAATAAGCAATGAGCTGGGGAAATGGAAACCATTATCACTAAAAAGTTCACTGATGGGCCAGGAGTGGTGGCTCATGTTTGCTTGTAATCCCAGCATGTTGCAAAGCGGCAGCAGGAGGATCATTTGAGCCCAGGAGTTCGAAACCAGCCTGGGCAGCACAGTGAGACCCCATCCCTCCTAAAAATTAAAAAATGAGCCCAGTGTGGTGGTGTGCGCCTGTAGTACCAGTTACCTGTGAGGCTGAGATAGGATCACTTCAGCCCAGGAGTTGGAGGCTGCAGTGAGCTATGATTGTGACACTGCACTCCAGCCCAACTGACACAGTGAGACCCTGTCTCAAAAAAAAAAAAAAAA
>NW_012113364.1:3880874-3881939 GCF_000951035.1 Colobus angolensis palliatus | reverse complement strand
AGTAGCTGGGACTACAGGCGCCCGCCACCTCGCCTGGCTAATTTTTTGTATTTTTAGTACAGGCAGGGTTTCACCATGTTAGCCAGAATCGTCTCGATCTCCTGACCTTGTGATCTGCCTGCCTTGGCCTCCCAAAGTGCTGGGATTACAGATTTGAGCCACCGCGCCCGGCCATTTTGCCTACTTTCAGTGACTTTTATATATTCAAAAATATCTCCAAATTAAAGTCAAACTATAAATTATAACTAATGGAGAACAGTTTTTATATTAAAATTATTTAAATGATGCCATTTGATTCAATAATACTATCTTGAGATTTGAACATATTTTAAATTTTAGCAAATAATTTATAAAAATATACCTATGAGCAATTCTAGAATTCTAGTGTGTGTTTGCAGTGTAAAGAATTAGTATCAGCTAAGTGCAATGGCTCACGCCTGTAATCCCTACACTTTGGTAGGCTGAGGCAGGCAGATCACTTGAGGTCAGGAGTTTGAGAACAGCCTGGCCAACATGGTGAAACCCCGTCTCTACTAAAAATACAACAATTAACTGGGTGTGATGGCACATGCCTGTAGTCCCAGCTACTTGGGAGGCTGAGGCAGGAGAATCGCTTGAGCCCGGAAAGTGGAGGTTGCAGTGAGCCAAGACTGTGCCACTGCACTCCAGCCTGGGCGACACAGCCAGACTCCATGTAGATAGAATGTAAGAATCATACCAGTTGTTCATTATTAGGAAATTTCCTCAGTTGCCACGTGCAGATGTTGTGAATACTGTGCTCATTCATGCATATATCAACCACAGGCCGGGCACAGTGGCTCACGCCTGTAATCCCAGCGATTTGGGAGGCCGAGGTGGGTGGATCACGAGGTCAGGAGATCGAGACCATCCTGACTAACATGGTGAAACCCCGTCTCTACCAAAAATACAAAAAATTAGCCGGGAGTGGTGGCAGGCGCCTGTAGTACCAGCTACTTGGGAGGCAGGAGAATGGCGTGAACCCGGGAGGCGGAGCTTGCAGTGACCCGAGATCCGGCCACTGCACTCCAGCCTGGGCGACAGAGG
>NW_012113364.1:3873093-3880824 GCF_000951035.1 Colobus angolensis palliatus | reverse complement strand
AAAAAAAAAAAAAAAAAAAGAAGCACATACTGGAATAGCACAAAAGTGACAAACTGGAAGCTCTACCCTGGGAAACAACACTATATTATGCAAAAATCTAGCATATTAGGTTGGTGCAAAAGTAATTGTGGTTTCTGCCATTCCTTTTCATAGTAACGCTATCTTGAGAAGAAGTTTGATGTGTGAATTAAATAGGCTTTTCCTACATGAAGTGTTGCCACCCTCCTCTGAAGCTGACTCTCTCCAGTGTTGACATAAACAACCTTACAGCATTTGGAAGCAGCTGCCTTTTTTTTTTTTTTTTTTTCCTTCTTCAGTTTTATTACCCTTTGACCAACAGCTCTCCATTTCCCACACACCCTTGGCCCCACAAATCCCTGGCAACCACCATTCTCTGCTTCTACAAGTTCAACTTTGTTTAGATTCCATATATAAGTGAGATCATTCAGTATTTGTCTTTCTGTGCTTGGCTGATTTCATTAGTATATCCTCCAGGTTCATCCGTGTTGTTGCAAGTAACAGGATTTCTTTTTTTGTTGAGGCTGAATTGTACTCCACTGGGTGCCTGTACCACTTTCTCTTCATCCATTCATCTGTGGATGGACACTAAGTCTGACTCACTATCTTGGCTATGGTGAATAGCACTGCAACCAGCATGGAAGTGCAGATGTCTCTTTGACTTACTGACTTCAATGTCTTCAGATGTATACCTAGAAATGGGATGGTTGGATGATATGGTGGCTGTATTTTCAGTTTTTGGAGAAACCTCCAAACTGTTTTCCATAACAGTTGTACCAATTTACATTCCTACCAACAGCATGTAAGGCTTCCTCTTCCTCACAGCCTTGCCAGCACTTATTTTTGTCTTTTTCATAATGCTCATTCTAACAGGTGTGGGGTGATATCTCATTGAGGTTTGAATTTGCATTTACCTATGATTAGTGCTATTGAGCATTTTAAAAAAAAATACCTGTTGCCCCCTCCCCCCATTTTTTTTTTTTTGGAGACGGAGTTTTGCTCAAGTTGCCCAGACTGGAGTGCAATGGTGCGATCTCGGTTCACTACAACCTCTGCCTCCAGGGTTCAAGCAGTTCTCCTGCTTTAGCTTCCTGAGTAGCTGGGACTACAGGCACGCGCTACCACACCTGGCTAATTTTGTATTTTTAGTAGAGACAGGGTTTCTCCATGTTGGTCAGGCTGGTCTCAAACTCCTGACCTCAGGTGATCTGCCCACCTCGGCCTCCCAAAGTGCTGGGATTACAAGCGTGAGCCACTGCGCCCGGCCTTGTATGCCTTCTTTTGAGAAATGTCTATTGAGGTCCTTTGCACATTATTTATTTTTTATTGCAGATACATAGTGGGTGTAGATATTTACGGGGTACCTGAGATGTTTTGATACCGGCATGTAGTGTGTAATAATCTCATCTTGGAGAATGGGGCATCCATCCCCTCAAGCATTTATCCTTTGTGTTACAAACAATCCAACTACACTTTTATTTATTTTTAAATGTACAATTAAATTATTAATGACTATCGTCACCCTGTTGTGCTATCAACTCATAGGTCTTATTCATTCTTTCTCTTTTTTGTGCCCATAAACCATCCCCACCTCCCTGCAAGCCCCCCTTTTGCCCATCTTAAAATCTGGTTATATTTTTGTTATTCAGTTGTATTTTGAATATTAACCCCTTATCAGACGTATGGTTTGCAAATATTTTCTTCCATTCTGTAGATTGTCTCTTTACTCTGTTGATTATTCCTTGCTGTGTAGAAGCTTTCTAGCTTAATGCTATCTCAATTGTCTTATTTTATTTTTTTGCTTCTGTTACCTGTGCTATTGGGGTCATATCCAAAAATGTCATTGCCCAGACCAATGTCAAGGAAATTCTCCCCCATTTTTTTCTTCCAGGAGTTTTACAGTTTCAGGTCTTATATTTAAGTCTTTAATCCATTTAGAGTTTTTTGTGTCTGGTGTAAGACAACAGAATTCTTTCATTCTGTGCATGTGGAAATCCAGTTTTCTCAATACCATTTATTGAAGAGACTTGTCGTCTTTGTCAAAGATCAATTGACTTGTAAATGTGTGGATTTATTTCTGGGCTCTGCATTCTGTCCCATTGGTCTGTGTGTCTGTTTTCATGCCATACCATGCTGTCCTGGCAGGGGTTATATTGTGTTTGTTTGTTTGTTTGCTTTTGAGAGATGGGTTCTGGCAATTATAGTGCACTGCAGCATTCTTGAACTCCTCTGCTCAATCCATCTTCCCTCCTCAGCCTCCCAAGTACATGGGACTACAGGTGGGTGCCATGGCACCTGGCAGTACCATGCTGTTTTGGTTACTGTAGCATTGTAGTATGTTCTGGAATCAGGTAGCATGATGCCTTGAGCTTTGTTCTTTTTTTTCAGCATTGCTTTGGCTATTTGGGGTCTTTTGCAGTTTCATACAAAATTTAAGATTTTTTTTCTCTTCCTGTGAAAAATGTCATTGGAATTTTGATAGGGATTGCATTGAATCTGTAGATTGGGTAGTATGGTCATTTTAACAATATTAATTATCCAATCCATGAACATAGGATATCTTTCCGTTTATTTGTGTCTTCTTCAATTTATCTGTATTTTATAGTTTTCAGTGTACAGGTCTTTTACCTTCTTGGTTAAATTTATTTCTAAGTATTAAATATTTTTCAATGCTATCATAAATGAGACTCTTTAAAAAAATGAGATGGAGTCTTGCTCTGTTACCCAGACTGGAGTGCAGTAGTGTGATCTCAGCTCGCTGCAACCTCTGCCTCCCAGGTTCAAGCAATTCTTCTGCCTCAGCTTCCCAAGTTTCTGAGATTGTTTTATTTATTTTTTGTACAGTTCATTGTTGGTTTATAAAAACTACTACTACTGATTTTTGATCCTGGATCGAATGTTGATTTTGTTTATTTTGATCCTGGATATAGGATCCTGGAAGCAGCTGCCTCCTATCTTGAGGACATCAGGCAAGAGATGAAGCAGGTCCCTGGGGTCTAGGTGGGTGGTGGTAGCCAGAAGAGAGAGTGTTTAGGGGAGTGGCAGCTGTTAAACTGCAATACTCTACACAGTGAGTCCCAAGTGACAAAGGTGGCCATGTGCTCTTTACTAAATGTATGTGTGTCCAGGCAAAAGGTCCCTCTTGCCCAAGTCTAACAGTAGCACAAGGTCAGACTCCAGCATAGACACTTTAATGTTTGGTCCGTGGGGTCTTTAACTTGCATAAGTAGGAAAGTGCTGGCTCCTTCTGTGGTATCAACTGGGGCCAGGACATAAGAGCAATGCAATGTCTGGGCACCTTTGCTCTGGTGCTGTCCTGCCAGCTAAGTGTTCATGGTTTGGGGAGAGAGGCCATAGTCCTTCACTGGGTGGGATGAGGGCTGGTATCTGAGCCTCCCAGTTTTCCAGGATTGATGGCTTTAAACTTTGTATTATAGCTGGTTTTCAGAGACTTTCACAGGCCAGCCTGAAGGAAATCAGTCTTGGACAAGCCAACCCTCAGGCATGACAGCCACCCAGGAGACTAGAAACAAATGTGATTTCCAGGAAGCATTAAAGCCCCACTTAAAGTCATGATCACATATAATGGACTCTGGGGACTCAGTGGGGAAGACTGGGAGGGGGTTGAGGGAAAAACAACTACATATTGGGTACAACATACACTGCTCCAGTGACAGGTGCACTAAAATCTCAGAAGTCACCACTAAATAACTTATCCATATAACCATGTAACGTAACAAATCACGTGTACCCCAAAAACTATTGCATTTTTTAAAAAGCTCATGATCACAGCACAATTTTGTGCTTTTCTCTCACCCAATCATGGGGAGGGAAGAAATTTATTAACCAAGTTTGGGATGTAGCTACTGCAGTATGTGGCTCAACAGAGCAAGAGAGCAACAATAGTACTGAGGATATAAGCAAGGAAGTGATTATAATAATTCTCCAATTGAGGAATGAGGAAAGTGAGCAAAGAGGGAAGCCAGGGATAGGGCCATGGTAGCTCCAAAGGATTGTTGAGTTGGGAGGTTGTAGGGGAGGAGGCAGCAAGGGGCAGGGTCAGAGTGCAGTACTGGAGATGAGATGAGGGAGGAGCTGCAGTTATTGATTGAGCAAGAGCCCAGGGAGTGACAACAAGAGAGAGCAGAGGCTCCCTGAGGATATGAAAATGGTGAAATGAAAATGGTGATCAAAGTGCTGTCAGTGATGTGGGGAAACATCTTGGAGGACTGAGCAGGGAGTGGTCAGCAGCTGATTTGCTCCCAGGGTAACAGGAGCTGGGAAGATGCTCTGAAAGCAGCAGCCAGAGCAGGATGACCCCTGCGCACATCAGGCCATAGTGAGGAGGATGACAGAGAGAAGATGCCCCCATTCTAGAGAGCTGCAGAGGAGCCTGTGTCCTCCCAGGACAGTAGGATGGTGAAAGGATGGTTCAGAGAGATAGATATGAGGGTTCAGGATATGAGGAGGGTGGGAGATGGAATTATTAGGACTTGAGACTGGGGATAAGGCATGAGGAAATTAGCCCTGAGGTCCCAAGGCAATGGGGTGCTGGTGAGGCTCTGACATGGGGCAGTGTCATGGGGTGCAGTTTGATGCTGTCTCCTGACCCTTGTGGGTGGAGGAAGGAGGTAAGGAGAGGGATAAATATATGAGCATCTTGCTGGGAGCCTAAACGAACCACCTTTGCAAAAGTTATGATAACAAGAGAAGTCTGACATACCTAACTCCATCTTGCTTCTAACTTCACAAGTAAACTATCTTTGCTCATATCTGGGTGTCCACAAAATTAACTATGGGAGGAATTTCATTTATAGTTTAACTTTAAAACAAAGATGATAATAGTATCTCCCTAAAACTAACCCCTTCTTGCTTGGGGGACCGAAACCACCTTTGTCTAAAACTAGCAAATTTGCCACAAGATTAGAATTATGGCTCAGGAGTCATGTAGCCAGAGGTCATAAGATTTGTAACCTTCCCAATTGTTCCTATAGATAACATTACTATTGTAAAACCTAAGACTGGTGTTCAAGGCATATTTCAGACCTTGCATTCTGATAAACTGGCACCACCTGGACCAATGAGCCATACCAAGAAACGGGCTCAACCAGATCTGTGACCCCTCGCCAGAAACTGGTCCAGTGCAAGAAGACAGCTTCCACCCCTTGTGATTTCATCCCCGACCCAACCAATCACCATTCCCCATTCTCTAACCTCCCCACCAGCCAAATTATCCTTGAAAAACTCTAGTCTCCAAATTCTCAGGGAGGTGGATTTAAGAAACCTCTCCCATTCTTCTGCTTGCCTGGCCCAGTGATTATTAAACTCTTTCATTGCTGCAACTCCTGTTGTTCTTGGTGTTTGGCTTTTCTGGGCAGCACGCAAGAAACCGATCAGGCAATTACATGAAGATGGGGTCACAATGCACCGGGTGTCATGAAGCCTAGATGGGAACCCCCTCTGACTGTCTAGAGAGGTGAATGCAGGCCACAGCATATAGACACTGGCTTGGGTCAAGTCCTAGGATGTCTGAGTGGGGCTGAAGTTGGAAATGACGTTAAACAAAAAGCAGGAGGAATTCACATGGGCCTGTGGGCTACCTGGGACTATGGGATGTGGCAGCATCAGTGGTTGGTTTCATTTGTCAGTGGACTCTACCCTCATTGCCACCAAGTTTATCTCCCTAAAACTTTACTCGCAGAAATTTGAGAAGTTCCCAATTGCTCAGAGGACAAAGTTTGAAGTCCTTGCAAGGAAGACTCTTATTCCCTGGCCCTCAAAGGTTTTTCTAAATTTAGTTTTCAGTCTCCTTGTTCAAGTTTGAGGCTATGATTGTGCCAGTGCACTCCAGCCTGGGTGCTAATTACAAGTGTGTGTTTGGCACGTAAACAATGGCTGTTTATATGGTGAATTAACTAAGCAATCCTTTTCTCTGTGGTAGCACAGGGCCATGGTTATGGTGCAGGCTCTAGAGGGGAACTGCCTGGGTGTGTATTTAGGTTATGCACTTGGACATGGGCAAATGACTTCACCTCTTTGTGCCTCATTTTTCTTATTTGTCCAATTGAACTTGCACCTATACCTACCTTGCAAGGTCGTTGAGAGCATTAAGGGAGATAATCTAGTTAGAAGCACACAAAACAGTGCCCGAGAAGCCAAAAACACTCAGTTAACATTGGCTACTATCATTGTTGCTGGGGACAGGCCAGTTTCTCCATCCATTCCATCCTGCTAGTGATGCAGGAATTAGTGAACATACACTAGAAAGGAGCTGGGATAGACCCAGAAGCCAAAAGCATTATTCTGGCTCAAACAAGGTTACAACCTCTTTCACAATCCAGGAGGATCAAGGGTCAGGCTGGAAGGTCCTCAACAGGATACCACTTTTCTTCCATGATCATTTGCTGTTACCTGGCACTTCGTGGTGCAGCTTTTTGCCAGAACTTTCTCTTGACTTTCTTCTGCGGTCTAATCCAGTGGGTCTCAAAGTTGATTGTGCACCAGAAATACCAGGAAGCTTAAATCACAGATCACTGGGCCCCACTCTCAGAGTTTCGAATGTAGGAGGTTGGGTAGGGGTTGCGGGTTGGGTGCTGAGAGTTTGCACTTCTAATATTTCCCAGTGCTGCAGCTGCTGGTGGTCTGGGGACCACACTTTAAGAACCAGTGGTCTGGCCAGGCACAGTGGCTCATGCCTGTAATTCCGGAACTTTGGGAGGCCAAGGCGGGCAGATTGCTTGAGCTCAGGAGTTCGAAATCAGCCTGGACAACATGGCAAAACCCTGTCTCTACAAAAAAATAGCCAGTGCGGTGGTGCGTACCTGTAGTCCTTGTTACTTGGGAGGCTGAGGTGGGAGGATCACTTGAGCCTGTGAGACGGAGATTGTTGTGAGCCAAGATCGCACCATTGAACTCCAGCCTGGGCGACAGGAGTGAAACCTTGTCTCAAAAAAATAAATAAGTAAATAAATAAATAAAACAAAAACAAAAACCACTGGTCTAAGCAATTAACTCTGATGGGGGACAAGGGGCAATCAGGAGAGGCATCATGGAAGTGAAGGCCTTTTATGTTTGTTTTTCCTGAGACAAGGTCCCACTTTGTCACCCAGGCTGGAGTACAGTGTTGAGATCATGGCTCTTTGCAGCCTTGACCTCCAAATCTCAAATGATCCCAAGGTAGATGCCTTTGAGGTAAACCTCAAAGCATGAATGAGTTTGCCAGATGGAGAAGAGAGGTAGAGGAGTGTTTACCAGGAATGGCATGTGGGAAATGAAGCCAACAAGTCTCTGGGTACTAGAGGTGTTGAGCCCAGGTGAGAAGTCTGGGCTCCACTGGGGCGACCTCTTGAAGTAGGGGATGGTTTGAGGACCTGGAAGAGATGTGATGAGAATGGGCAGAAGTGTAGAGGGTGGTGCAGGGGAGAGACCAGGTCAGAGGCTGCTGGGATAGCCAGTAAGAACAGAGTAGGCACTTTAGGTTGAGAGTAGAAAATAGCCTTGACCATCATCCTTGAGCCTCACCCTCCTTTAAGGCCTGGAGGATTTTTTCCATGATACTGTTTTTCAAACTAGGCATTGACACTTACGATTCACAGGGACCATGTGATGAGGTAGTGGGTGGCAACCAGCATTTAAAAAAATGAATTAGAGGCCGGGCGTGGTGGCTCATGCCTGTAATCCCAGCACTTTGGGAGGCTGAGGTGGGTGGATCAC
>NW_012113364.1:3872177-3873043 GCF_000951035.1 Colobus angolensis palliatus | reverse complement strand
TTCTAATATTTCCCAGTGCTGCAGCTGCTGGTGGTCTGGGGACCACACTTTAAGAACCAGTGGTCTGGCCAGGCACAGTGGCTCATGCCTGTAATCCCAGCACTCTGGGAGGCCAAGGCTGGTGGATCACCTGAGGTCAGGAGTTCGAAATCAGCCTGGACAACATGGTAAACCCCATCTCTACTAAAAATACAAAAATTAGCTGGGCGTGGTGGTGTGTGCCTGTAATCCCAGCTGAGGCTGAGGAAGGAGAATCGCTTGAACCCGGAGGTGGAGGCTACTGTGTTTACACTGCTATACTCTAGCCTGGGCGACAGGAAAGAGGGGAATTAAAAAAAAGAAGAGTTCACTGTTCATAAGAAGGGTATGGTTTCATCAAGCTTGTTTTAGGTGTGTGTATCTGGATGATGATGTGTGCGGGTTGCAGTTCATTAAAAACGGGGCTCTGTGAAGCCTACTCTGTTCAGTGAACCAGTCCAGGGGTGGCCCCTGGAGCATCTAACACAGGCCCCTGCCTCCAGGAGTTGAGGATCTGGATAGAGAGGTGTGGAACTACAGAACAGGAAGTGCTGAGTGGAGGGTGGGGGAGGAGCGCAACCAAGATGGCCCCAAAGAGGGATGGATTTACGGAGATGGCTTTGAGCTGACCTTTAGTGTGGCTCAGATTCTGACACCACTGCCTTTGGAAAGAGGTAAAAGATCCTGCAGACAGATGCTGATAAGATGCTGCCAGGAAGCATGTGGAATAGCAACTGACTTGGCCTTGCTGGGCGCAGTGGCTCAAGCCTCTAATCCCAGCACTTTGGGAGGCCGAGACGGGCAGATCACGAGGTCAGGAGATCGAGACCATCCTGGCTAACACGGTG